>NC_090808.1:52657594-52966594 GCF_036512215.1 Solanum lycopersicum
TAGATGGCAATGAAACGTGTGTTGGGTTATCTAAAATATAAACAACATTACGCTTCGCATTATAATAAATATTCTGTTGTGATTAAAGGATATAGTGTGCAAATTGTATCATCGGGTCATATGATATAAAATCCATCAGTGGTTATGTGTTCATACTTGGTTGAGGAGCAGTCGCTTTCAAATCCTCCAAACAAATATGTATTGATCGCTACACAATGGAATATGAATTCATTGCTTTGGATAAGGTTGGTCAAGAAGTTGAATGGCTCTGGAATTTCCTAGAGAACATTCCATTATGGCCCAAACCTGTTGGACCTATTTGCATACATTGCGATAGTGAAGCAGCACTAGATAGAGCAGGGAGCATTTTGTACAATGGGACGTCTCATCGTATACAACGGAGACATAACACCATAAGACAATTACTCTCTAGTTGAATTATTACAATTTCCTACGTAATATCAAGAGATAATGTGTCAGATCCACTAATGAAAAGCCTAGTGAGAGAGGCAGTTGAAAGATCATCTAAGGGATGGGTTTACGACTTAGGACAAGTCAGCATGATGGTAAATCTATATAGTAGACTGCAGATCCCAAGAGCTATATTCAAGGAGAAAAACAAAGTTATGGCTTACGGTTCGACATTGTAAATTAACTCAATCCATTCTCATTATAAAGACAACGTTCAGGACCAAGGTTAAGACTATAAGGCAAGTTAATAAGGTAATTAAGCTTAAAGTCTTTAATGATTTGCTAAGTTTGGTAGATTTGACCAAATAGTGTATCGACTGATGACACGGTTACAAACCACCTATGTGAGTGTGAAATGGAAGCCGCACATTTTGTGACATAAACCTATTCTCTATACACTCATGAAACCAGGAGGTGTTCATGGCTGAAACAAACACAACCGTAAGAACCATAAAAAGTAAAGGGTTAATTGTGTGACATGTGATTGTCTAGGTATACACCAAAGCTCCACTGTTCAACAATATTACATCTACCGATTGACCAAGCATATCCGACATATGTTCACTATGGAAAGTCCAAGCGGAAACCTACTTATTTAGATTAAATTAATCCTTGACGTTAAAGTAAATAATTGTCTGTGCATTCCTATGTTATAGTCGTTCCCCATGAATGTTGGGGATTGTTGGGTATGTAGTCTGTAGAAATAATTGATGGGAAATAGAGGGAAAGAGAGGAATTTGGAAAGTTGAGAACTTGAAAAGTCCTCTTATGCTTTAATGAAAAGGCATTTGTCCCTCATTAGTGGCGGAAAGAAAAATATGAGAGTTTAAATACATAAACACTTCTATTAATTGTTAAAAGGGTTGGAAAGAGGTATCCCCCTCGCTACGTCGTCATCGTAGACACATTGTATTAGTAATCTCTCAAGAGACCTATTGTGTTCGAATAAATTTGATACATTATTGAACTACTAGATATTCATCGTTTTTCGACTACAAAAATAGTCTGAATGTAATCGGAAAATGGAGTTTTTTATGACGAAATCACTATTTTTAGATTGTCAACATATTGAACGTCACCGACTACAGTAGTCAAACTTTGCCGATTAGCTTAATGGGAAAATATAAAACTAGTCGTGACCATTAAAATATCTAAATGGGCGACTACAGTAGTTTAAAATATATTTAAATAACAGTTAATTAATTAAATAAATCCCAACTACATTTGTCGTAGTATTAATGTAATAAAATATTTAATTGATATATTTCCAACTACAGTATAGTCATTTAAGTATTTCTCTAAGTAGGGTAGTCAGAATAAATAATTTATTAAATAAATAGTTAAGTACTCTTATATTGCTGCAGTAGGCACAATATTAATTTTGTTGAAGAAGTCAGGTGATTTTTCTTATTATTGTGGTAAAAAAATTGCATTTTCACATAGAAAAAATTGTTTATTTGATACACCACCTGTTAAATTATAATACCATCCATTCGTAAAGTTTAACAATAAAATAAAACATCGAATACATTCTTAATCATTCAAATTTCCATTAAATATAAATAGTTTAAAAGTTCAAGCATCACATGAAGTAAGTATAATAAGTATTATTTTTCATCCAAAACAGAAATAAATAGTAAAAGCAACTCTAAATATCATAGAAAATGTTCAAAAATTCAAAACAGAAATAAATAGTAAAAGCAACTCTAAATATCATAGAAAATGTTCAAACATACTAAATAAATTTCTTCCGAAGATTGAGAAGTTGAAGCGCCAAACAAAAATAGCAATGAATTGGTTGAGTAAGGTTGTACTCCAAGTCTGTTAATTTTACTTTTCTTCACACCTTCTGTCATATTTATCCATATATATCATCATATGACAGTTGTGTCGTGGAACCAGCCTCAGAAAGAAGTTGTGTTTTATTATGTTCATGCAATCCTCTTTCAAATGAATCAAATCACTAGAAAACTACTATTCATGCTTCATAACATATTAGCCTTTTACAAATTAATAATGACCTCTTTAATAACATGGAAACAAAATATCAAATAAGCAACAGAATAACAAATTTTGTTATCATTATATCCTATTGACAAATTCTATCACATATTGAAATATTTAATTTGACATAGATCCACCCTATTTAGTTGCTAAGGTAGTCGTTAGCATAATATAGCATCAACAAATGAATTCTGGCATTGAGGATCAAAAGCAACAGCAAAATCAAATTAAATGTGTTAGTGGAGTGCATCATGATGGAGATAAAATAGAGCATGTGTTTAAGGTGGTGGTGATTGATCTCCTTTCGGTCCAAATTGATTAAGGCTCATACTGAATTCTAATCAAAAGAGAAATTAGAATTTGATTTACATATGAAGGCTCTACACTCGGATTTATAATCTTATCTATTACTTGTAAACAGAATAATACTTGGGTTGTCTTTTCCTTAGAGTTCACAAATATCAAGTTATAAAGACAGTCTTTCCATGGTAGTTACTTATGTCCATACAGAGTAAGAAATGAAGATTAACATGTTGGTTGCCTTAGATTCATTGCAGAGTTAGCCGGTGCTTGGAACATATGAATGTCGTCTTAGATAATTATCCGAGTCCATATTATTGATGTAAAAATACTTTTTGATCTTAAAAAACTTGTAAGAACATCTTCTCTAAAAAAATAGATATATAAACTTCTGAACCGGATGAGTTCTCGAGATCAGGGAAGACTTTTATTTGATGATAATTGTAAATATGATCTATCATAGCTGTGATAGTTAGTTTTCCTTGAATAGATCCTTCTTATAGTCTTCTACGTTGCAGTGAAAATTACTTTGTATTTGTCCCCTTTCTAAGTACAACAATAAAGTCAACACCTTTTGAATATTTGAGTATTTGGTGCCCTCATGAAGGTAATATGTCTACTATATTTCTAGACATATTTCTTTCACGGGATCATTAATGACACCTATGTTTGTAAGTCTCAAATATTGGAAAGGTGTTTACTTGTTTGTTGTATTAAGAACACGATACAAATACAAAGGAATATATTCTGCAAAGTAGAAAACTATCAAAACGATTTATTCAAGAAAAACCAAATATCACAACTTTGATGGATCACAATTATGATTATCATCACACAAAAGTCTATACAGAAGAAAACATCATTGATTATTTGGTTCTTTTTTCTTATAAAAGATAACTTCCAAGTTTTTCAAGGTCAAAAAGCATTTTTCATGAATATAGTAATGTAAGACAACATTCTTGGGCTGCACCAGTCAACGCTTTAATGAACTTAAGGCCAAAAACATGTAATCTTAATTTCAAGCTCATTATGTTCATCAGTGACTGTCAAGGATAGCCAGTCACTATTACATGACGGTTTGAGAATTATGAGGAAAAGAAAACCTAGGTGTATAATATCTTCATAAATAAATCAAATTTCAATTCTCCTCCAAAGATTTATCAAACAAATGTAGAGTTGCATAAATTTTATACTACTTGGATCTTATATTTTGACTTATGTCTATGGAATATATTTTTATAAGTAAATAAGGATTATATTTAAGTGAAAATATGATCATAAGTAAGTGTTGTGGTTCAAGACCTAAGAGATGCACGTGCATTTGAGAGATGAATAAACTCTAGAATTTTAATGAAACACTTCTCAAAATGTATGTAGAATGCAACGATAGTACCAAATGCGTGCCACGATACAATTAAGGGGGCCATGTCCAACTATTCACTAGAAATGGGATGGTAGAAGTAAGATGACGTCCATAGTTTATTTGCTAGCAGTAGTCACAACATTTTCTACTTGCTAATTATATTTGTATGGTTTCGATATTGATTTTTTAAAATTATGTATCGATTCATAATGACTAGTTCAATCCCACTTGAGATAACTTAAACCATTAAAATTATAATAGGGTACATGAAATTAAAACTTTTTTTCCTCCTAATTTTCTCAACAATATGTAAATTCAACAGTGATAACATCAATTTCCATTTAATTAATTTTCAATTTATCCAATTACATTTAAACTCTCTCACGTTACAAGTGTTTAATAGTGTTATCAAAACCCTCAAAGTTTACATACTTCACCATAAAAAAGATTTGAAATAATACAAAATCATTCCCATGGAATAGATATAAATGATACGATAATATACAAAACATTAAAGCAAACATCGAAACATGGAAAAATAACACTTGGAATGTTCTAAAAATGACTTTTAACAAAGATTTGGGGGAAAATTCAAGAAGGGACTTTTCACGTAGAGTAGCTTTATGGAGATCAAGTAAAAGTTGTTCATAAAATTATATTTTGCAGTCCTTATTGGTTGGTGATCCGGGACTGAAAGACGAAGGCAAAAAACTTCCTACTTTTCTGAAAATGGTGACACTGTTTGATAGTGTTTGAGAGAAACTGAATTATGTTTTTAATTCTAATTCCTCAATCTAATGCTTTTATCATTTTCTTTCTTTTCTATTTCCTCTACTATTTATTCTATACCATAATTGAATGAAGGCAAATAATCATTTAATTTAAAATTTCTGCCCCATCAATGAGTAAAAAATATGCCTTTCATGTACTTTTAAATTTCATTAATGATCTTCATTGATTATTGTGTGTTTTAAATCAAAAGGTGAATTGTCTTTATTCAATTTCAAAATAGACGAAAGAGCAGAGAAAATAAATTTCAAAAAGCGAAAAAAAGAAGAAGTGACAAAAGCATTTTATTGAGGTTTTAAAATGAAAAAGTTGCCTAAGTCTCTCTCAGTCTATGTTGACGCTTCCATAGGAGTAGGAGCTACATTGTCGTCATCTTCTGGTGTCGGAGCACCAGCCAATAAGGATCGCGAAATATATATTTTTGAAAAACTTATACTTGATCTCCGCAACTATAATCTTCGTGAAAACACTTCGCTAGAACTTTCAAAGGTTTATTCTTCTTTAGAGACTAACCCTTATGTTTCGTTTATTTTCAAATCATTTCATTATTTGTCTTGATTCTTCGTGGTAGGGGTGTATAACTTTATTTATATAATTATAAATTTGATTTTATACATAAAAATATTTTCTTTGATATAATTTTGAAATATTTCTAATACTTTTTCATAGTTTCTATTTTTTAAATATATTAATTCAAGTTTGAAACTAAGAAGTTTGAATACCTCCATAAAGATTATAGTCCACAGATGTTTGTAATTTTAATAAAACTTAAATCATAATCAAATTAATACTAGTGCAAATAGAATATCAATTTAATCTTAAAAATGAGAATAATATTGAATCTTCGATTTTACATTGGTTTAGAAAATTAATATAATAATCTAATTCTAACTTCCTTTAATAATAGTTAGTCATGTAACTAATACTTATTACACTTATTTTAGCATAATTTAGTACTTTTAATTATGATCATTTTCATTACAATTGTTAATTTACAATATTTGTTTTACGCGATTTCATTATTATTGTATTTTTTTTAATATTTTAGTTTCATTAAAATCATTGTTTGTGTTATATTCTTAAGAAA
The DNA here is from genome assembly GCF_036512215.1 of Solanum lycopersicum. Lineage (NCBI taxonomy): Eukaryota > Viridiplantae > Streptophyta > Magnoliopsida > Solanales > Solanaceae > Solanum > Solanum lycopersicum. Next base: position 52,663,609 of record NC_090808.1, read on the forward strand.
CACCATAGATAGTTGTATTTTGATAGTAGTGAAGAAATATTTGAAGTACAACTAAATTCTATGTTTGTGTGAATACTCTATCGGAAAACCCCGAAAAACCCGAAGAACCCTTGAGGTTGAAAAAACCGAGTTTTATTGGTTTGGTTTGATTTATATATTTGAAAATATGACACAAATTGTTTGGTTGATATTTGTAAAACCCGAACCAACTCGACCATGTAAACCCCTTCTTCATTGATTGTTTCTATATAATTTAAATTTTTGAATATGGTGAAGTTGGGTAAAATTGATGGTTTTGATAACTATTTTACTAAAGCAACATCAGTATTCTACTTGATAAAACCGGCCACTAATGGAAATTTTTAACTCTAGCATCTCCAGTCCCTGGGTAATCATAACTATAATTTCTTTATATTGAGCAATTGTTCAATATGATGTCTTTTTTCACTGTAACAATACAACTTACCTAGTTTAGCTACATTTAGCAAAATGAATAGGAATGTAACATTCTCATGTATATGTGAGAAAGAACATACTTAAGTTATATTTATATATGTTATGCCTTTGAACAATATTGATCATGTTTCAAACTTGAATCAAGGTAGAATCAAACATTGATTCATAGTGAACTAACAATCTATAGATAGTCTATGTGCATATCAAAATTTTTTGTTATAATAACTGCAAAACACAATCCCAAGAATCAAACTTATAATATCTAAAAAACTTATCATTGAATATGCTTTATATTTTGCCTCTACTCTGGCATAGACCCAATTATGTATCAACATAAATATAAGCAGGTAACCACGTCCCAACATAAATGTCATGTACATTATGTCTTGCTATTGGATTCTTATTGTCTGGTCGTATAAGACCAACAAAATTTATATACAAATAAAAAAAAAGAGGAAAGTATGTGAGTATCAACTGAATTAACTTTAGATTAGTCTTTGTAATGACACTTTACTTTGATAAATGAAATCCTTTATTTACCAAAAAAAATTAATAGCATTTTTGTCAAACACATTCAATGAGGTATTCAAATAATCATAGAGATGTCTTGATGTCCTAAATTGACATTGAAGTTGATGAAGACACCGGAATTGTAAGATCGTGATGTACTTGAGATATTGTTCCACTGAGTTTGACACAATGTGTGTTAGAAAGAAGACAAGTAGTAATTGCCTGCCAATCTTTTAGGCGCCTCTCCAACAACGTTAATTCTTTTGGAGTGATTTCTAAACAACAAAGTGAAAAGTGTAAAAAATAAAAAACAAAACAAATACAATGCAATACTAATAAGATCAAAAATGAAAAGATGATTTGAGAAGCTTTTTTGTAGGCAAAGCAAACAACAACAACATTCATTCCAATGGATTCCCAGTCAAATCTTAATGACGGGAAATTCCTCACATTTCCTGTTATTAATAGTAGTGTTGAGTCATGAATTGCACGTTTCATCATTATCTAATTCGAGAGAGAAAAGCTACCTAGTATGAAACATGCAGTTTGTTTAATGAATATTGAATAGTATTAAATTTGATATGCATTTACCTATCAGACTATTTCTTTTTTAGAAATAACTCACAGTTTTTAGTGTAAATTAACAACATTTTAAAACATATAAGAATACATGAAAGTATTACAAGAGACAAATACTACAAAAATATTTGTTAAAAAATATTGAGTAAAGTATTACGTTCCTTTCAATCTCATTTAATAGGAATTATGATTTAAGTTTTCTTATAACCACTAGAAGGTCCTTTTTTAGTGAGTCAATTTTGTATGTTTCTGTCTTATGTGCCACATGTTGGTATCATCACTGTGACATATATTGACACATATTCAACAGAAGTCCTAAATTTAATTGAATTCCCTTATGCTTATTCTTTTATTGTAATACTAGTACTCTGAATTAACCCATTAAGAAATTGAGCTCTTTAATAATTATAAGTCAAAAAGAACACAAATCAAAATCATAAACAATAAAAATATAATGAAATAAAAATGACAAAATTAACTCATTTATCAACCCAACTAAAATACTCTTTCCGTAAAATTTTTAGAATTGCTTTAACAGGATACGCCAACAAAGTAATACATTAACATTTTAGGAATATCATCTTTTCAGTACTACCCCCTTATTTAATTTTAATAATGTATTAGCAAATTGAGTTGCATATTCACATATAAGATTACAATAAAAAAGAAAATATTGATATTATAAATTATAAGTCAATCCACTTAAACATGAAAAAAAGAATCGAGTTTCACAAAGAGATGAAAAAAACAACTATCTTCTTTGACCCCTTTGATCACTTCATTCACAAACTCAATGAAAGATTAAAAATTTGACAATATCCACAGTATATAAACCTCAATCAAAAGCTTTAAATACCTATGCAAAATAGATATTTGTGCAAACCCAAAAGGGTAAAAGAAAATCAAATGCAAATCAAAACAATAAACCAACATAAACCTCATAATTGAGTACCCTTGCTTCACACTGCACCATTAAAATATAGGAATATAAGGAAACATTTCTACCTTTTACAGCAAGCTTTTGAGGAAACATCTTAATGACATATCAATTAGGGTTGGTAAGGAATTCAAATTGTTAAAATTTAAAATGTCCTGTAGAGTCCTAGTTTTTTTTTCCATTTCATCTTATAGTCTAGGGATGATATTTATGAGAGATTCAACAAATATTGATGAAAGTATAACTGATTTTAATAAGCAAAAACAACACAATGCAAAGTGAAAAAAGCAAAAATAATTAGTCAGCAGGAAAAAAACATTAGTAGAAAGACCCAAAAAACAAAATAGAAATTGAGACGTCATAACTAAAAAAATCCATAAAACAGAGGAAAAGACAATATTGAGCACATATACAAAATCTCATAAAGAGTTGCACACAACATTGTGTTAAACTCATAATCGAATGTGTTAATAATGACAAATGCATATACTGACTAGTCACTTGATGTAGGAAAGGAACGAGATACATCACCAAATGCAAACTCTCAATCAACCTGATTGCAGGAATCAAGTAAATCCTGAGCAAATCTAGTAAAGAAAGGAAAGTGAATATTTGATCAATCAGATAAGAGTTCAAAGTTTGCAAGAATTAATGGAAGACACACAAGGAATATATTTCACAGCTTGCATAAATTAAAGGAAGACACACAATGAAATCTTCCATGTAAAACAAGAAGAACAAGATAATTAAATCAAGGTAAAATCAAGGAAGAAATATCGGGCCAATAGTCAAGATCACAATTTGAATAAGGTACTTAATCAAGATGCTATCAAAGATTTCAAACAAATTTAAACACTACTTATCAACAACTATCTTTTAAATGACAAAAGCAAGTGAAAAGACTAAACAACACAACTTGATATACTTAGTTAAACACCACCTAATTCACATACTGTTAAGCTAAAATAAACCTCCATTTTTGGAGAATTGAGATAAAAACAAGAGACAAGATCTAAATCTAACAAAGAGTGCTAAACTACGACGTTAAATCTAAACACCTTTATTAAGTTAACTACAATAGGTATACATAATCACTAAAAAAACTAAACCCAACACTTCACATCAAAAGAGGAAGGAATACGAGTGTTACCAGGGGTTGCGACTGGAACTCAATCCTGGACGTGACGAATTCCAACCCCACTCCGACTCAAAATAGTGGAAAATAAAAAAAATTCAATGAAGAAAATAAGAACAAAAACTTAGGGAGGCGTTCTTTTTCTCGGCTACAAAAACTCCTACCCTGAACAGTTTGGGTGAGGGGGTTTATATAGGACAAACTTTAGTTCTAAATAAAGATGGAAAACGATGTGGGACTCTTGAAATTTTCAAATTCTTAATTGGGTCTTGGGTCTGTTGATGTGTAATGTGTTTAAAGAAAATGGGCCAAAATTTTGGATTAAAGGTTATGTGATGGTCCAAATATTGACTCAATAAAATCCCTGCTTAGAGTTTCAAAGGGAAATGAGATGGATTATAAAGTCAACTAATTACTCAAGTTTCTTAACTTTAACAACATCAAAATAATTATTTCAAAAGGAATGATCTTATTAAATTGTCAGTTAAAATAAAATAAGTTGCATACTTAATTAAACCTTTTGGTAAATCAATTTACTAACTATTCATTCAAATTGAAAAATTATATCAATCTATATATTTTAAGTAAAAGACATAATATCCGTATGAAAAAGTGGCAAAAAGTGTTTGGAAGATAATCTTGATAGTATTTTTATTTTCAAAAACAATTATTTCCCATTGTTCAATATTTAAGAAGATTAATAATATATCAAATCGTGGAGGGTCAAAATTTGGTGTCAAAAGGCATCATCACTATAACATATATTGAGGCTACTTCAACAAAAGCCCTAAATAAATCGAACTTTCTAATAGTCTCCTTCTACTATTGTTAATTTACCTATTAAGAAATCGAGATCGTCAATAATTTTATGACAAAAAGAACAAAGATGATGTATTGAAAATGACAAAATGAACTGAGATATCCACCTAACAAAAAGAATACCGGTAAAAGATTTTGAATGGTCTTAACATGATATGATAATAAAGTAATAAAATTATTGTTTTAGGAATATCACCTTCTTAGTCTTAGCCCCTTATTCGATTTTAGTTGTAGCATACTGATTTATATATATTCACACATAAAACTAAAAAATAAAAAATAATAATTTTAGATATTTAAATCAGTCCACTTAAACATAAAAAAAATCAACTTTCTTCTTTTTACCCCTTTGGTCACTGCATTTCACAAACCCAATCAAAGATCAAAACTTTAAAAATCATCCCCATCTCTATATATATCTCTTCAAATGTTGTAAATACCGAAAAGGGTAAAACAAAAAATTGAATGCAAATCTAAACAATTAACCAACATGTATATGCCTGAAAATTGCATCAACAATTGGAGAAAAAGCTCTGAAAGTTATAATGATAATTAAACTTACACACCCCGTCTAAAGAATTTCTCCTTTCTGAATACTTCCTCACCCCTCTGATTTTGAATACATTTGAACGAGAAAGATTTTGATAAATGACAAATAGGGGAATAGATTAAAGGAATCGGTTGCTCCAACATGTACCTTTCAGACCGAATCCGAGTGGGATAGGGAGAAAATAACCACCGAATTAGATGTTATAAAGCTGTAGAAGTATTATTTTTTTGACAAGAAACTATAACAGAAAACTTGCTTTTATAAAGGCGTACGGAGACAACATAGTTTTCCTAATCAAATAGGAAAACTAGACCAACAAGGAAGCTGAAGTAAACAAGGAGACAAGAGCCTGAAAGAAGTAGAAAAGTAGAAACTTGCCACGTGAACTTAAAAAATCAAAGTAGAAAAGTAAGTTTAAACCAAGTAGAAGAAGGAGTTAGTGATTTATAAAGTTTTCGTTCTCTGTTAAGGTAAACTTTGTCAATGTTTTTCCTTTCAAAGCAGAATCCTAGAAGGTGTCCTAACAAGAGAAGGAGTTCGAGTCAAGTTCGGTTTAAAGAAGTTTTTTTAAAAGCGACGAAGACTGAGTTATGTTGAACAATACTTAGGAGAGTTTTAAAGTCTATGAATATTTCAATAGTTCATGGAAGAATTTTACGCACTTACATAGAGAGAAGATTAAAACAAGATCAAGAGTTTGAGATTTATTGGGGAGTGTTGCGAGTTAGTGAGAAAAAAGTTGTAATATTGTAATTAAGAATTTTGATTACAATCAAGTGTCTTTGTAGGATTTGTCTAAGAAGTTTGAGAAATTTGTCGGACGGTAGAAGACTTAAACCTGGGTTGTTTTGTCTTGGGAAACTAAGAATTACAGTTTCTAATATCTTATATTGCATATGTTTGTGATTTTTTGTTGAGAATCATAGTTTAACGAAGTGGAGTTAAATCCTATAGATGTATAGGTCATGGTTTTTACCCATTATGAGTTGGGGTTTTCTATGATAAAATATTATGTCATTATTTTATAGGCGTTACAAAACATAACTGATGAAATCTGCAAAGAAACATATAGATTATACTTGGTCCTTAGGAATACTTGGGGTCAGAATTCCAACAGAGTGAAGATTATTGGGTCATGGAAGAATGAGAATGTAGAAATGGAAAGACCTAGAGGAGAGTAGAAAGAAAAAAAGTAGTCAAGGATAGGTAATTTAGTCGAGGACATGTGATTTATCAAAAATAAGAAATAGTGTACACATGAAAGACCTAGAAGAGACTAGAATGAAAAAAAGTAGTCGATGATAGGTTATTTATTCGAGGACAAGTTATTTGTAGAAAAACAAGAAATAATGTACACATGTGGTGCGTTTTTAGAAAAAGTATTTTTTACTTGCAGCAAAACTTTATTAAGTAATATTTTTTATTTCTTTTATATGATCTATATGCAAGTAGGAAATTTCTAAAATTATTTATTTATATATTTAAAACAAAACAAGAAAAAAAATATATTATGACCATAGAGTTAGATGAGGTGAAATAGATTTTTATTTTATTTTATTAAACCTTCATGAATTAATTCATTTGATTGATCACTAGATTACAACCTTAAAAGCTAGTGAACTCTTCTTCTTTAACAATATTAATGCTTAATTATATAATAATATTACTTGAGCCATTATACAAAAATAAAATTATGACTCGTGTGATTTGTGAATCAACTGTAAGAATTATTATTTAATTATTAATAAATTTTTCTTACTTATAGACCAAATTAACTTACAACCTAAGTAATACCATAAATAGTATTTAATAAGAAATATATCTCATTCGTACATTGCTTATTTTATGGACGTACCAAATTAAGTTATAACCTCTGTAAATTTGTCCTCTCTCCACCCATTAGGGTTAAAGGAAGCAATGTCAATAATAGTCCAATTGATGAATAACGGAATATTATTATGCAAAATGTTATATTTAAATTTTTTTAAAATCATATTAAGTCTTTAGCCTCTTTGAGAAGTTGACAATGAGAAGAGTAAAAGGTTTTGTCGACACTGAGAGGAGTAAGAATACAAATTAATTAGTTATGAAGATTCATAAGAACAGAAAAATAATTATAAGAAGTAAACATGATGTAAATCATCAAAAACGCACCAACAAAAAAGCTAATTAAAAATTTATTGATTTAATGTTAACCAAATGCATGTTGTGACGCTTTCTCTTGCTAACATGTGGTCAAGGGAGAGATAATGATATGTTATCGTTTATCACATCGTAGACGTAGATATGACGAGTGTTGGTGTAGTAGCAAAATAGGGGGCTTAAAAGTCAAACCTTAAATAGGGGCCGAATTATTCCTTTATTTTATTTACAAAAAATAATAATGATGTGCTATATATATATATATATATTTAAGGTCAAACACATAAACAGATTCCTAAACTTTCTTGATTTTTCCCCTAAGGTACATCAACTATGCTATTTATCTATTGAATCATTGAATAATCCATAATTTGTTCCTTTTAAACATCATTGGCTAATAGTAAAATCAAATTTTGTGAGGGGTATTGGTAGGAGATACACATGTTGTTCAAGAACTCATTAGTCCAACTTATTGTGAAACTGTTCGAGAATAATTTTGTTTTACTTAAAGGCATTTGAACATATTATAAAACAAATAAGACTAACACACAATTTCTCTTCATTTCTTCATTCAAAATAATTACAATACAAACACAATTGAAGACATTTACGATTAAAAAAATCCGAACAAAATAAGCCAATAGAGTCTAGAATTAACAAATTATGGGTGGTTTAATGATTCAATAGGAAAATGGAGTAGTTGAGGTACCTGAAGGGAAAAACCCAACAAGTAGGGATTTGTTTATGAGTTTGGCCTTTATTAAAATCTATTTTCTTGTCTTTTTATACGTGAAATCATTAATTACTGTTTTCTAATAATTTTTTAAGTAATTCCTTTTAAATTGATGATATAGTTAATACATTCAATCTCTCATTGTTGATAATAGATAAGATTTCATCAATTTTAGTTTCGAAAAACATCTTTCAACCGAGGCAATAGTTAAAAGAATTGTTAACATTATTCCATAAGCAATATAAGCATTAGGAAAAATTCAAGTATTTTATTTGATTGAGTATTTTCACCAAATAATTATGTTTTTACTTGTATTATTTTTCTTGATAAGAACTAAAAGGAGAATATATATATATATATATATATATATATATATCTATTTATTAATTAAGAATATCAATAATAACAAAAGTTCAAGAAAAATTATAAAATTAAGTTAGAATAATAAAACCTGACACACATATAATAAGTTGATTATTATAATATTGAAATAGTCTTGCGTTCCTTAAATATAATTATTGCTTGTTGCACTTCATATGATTTTTAAGAAGACACTCAAAAGCAAAGTTTGTTCTTTATTGACTCTTAAGCAACAATAAATCAATTTTTTAGAAGAGAGTTCAACATTAAAAAATAAAAATAATATAATAGAGGATAAAAAATATGACTATAAGGTAAACAATTATATAAGGTCAAATTTTTCGGAGATGAATAAGAAAACACAATTTCCCAGTTGAGAAAATTATTTTTCATAAAATAATTCATTTCCTTAGAATAGGAAAAAGTAACGGCTATTTTTTTTTGTTATACTTGTTACATGTTTTTTTTTTAAAAAAAAGTTAAACATATAATTTTAAGTAATATGTGTAAATATTTTATTTTAAATTGAGGGGCCCCAAAAATATGAGGCCCCAAGTTACGACTTTAATGACCCAGTGGTTAGGTCGACCCTTGATGGACTCTTTGTTAAGATTGGTGCCTTTTTTACAATAAGTTGTATCGACCTTCATAGGGTAACTTATAAAAATAGTTGTTTCTCAATTCTTTCCGCTTTAATCCATCAAATTATAAGATTGGTTAGTTAGTCAATGAAAGAAACAAGAGTTTAGTATATCGAAGGGTTCAAGGTATTTAAAATTATATTATGAAAAGAATTTTAAAAAAATGAAGGTATAAAACCTTTCGTATAATCCTTTGGTTCGTAGTTCAAGGATTTATTGAATATTTGCCTATGGGTTTAGATATGATTGTCGGATGTGAACTAGTTCGGTACAAACTTACTAGATATTTATCGACTTTTTTAAAGATTGAGTTTTTATTAGGAAGACAAGGTAAGATTTGTGGAAGACTCTATGTCGTTATGTCTAGTTAGATTGTTCAAATTATTATAGGTAACTTATTGATTATTGATGGTGTGGACTTATTGTATTACATTATTAATGAGGATTTCGGAACAATTACTACTTTCCAGACTGTTATGATGTGCTACAGTTGCTTGTGATAGTGAGTAGAGATTTTGAGCTTATAGTATAACCAAATTATTTGAGTTACCAAGAATTTCTTAAGTGTTTGTATGAAGTATATGATGGTTTTGCATATTACTATAAATTTTGTATCTGAAAACATATATGGAGTTGATTTTGAGTGTGATTTAATTGTTTTATCTTGATGGTAAAGTACTTTAGATTTAGGAAGTAATGCTATCAATATTAGGTATGACTCATATATGTTATGGAATGCTTAAATGGAAAGAGAGAGCCATATTTATTTTAAGGCTACAATGTGTTTTCTAGGGTGACTTTGATATTAGTGATAGTTTCAGAGTAAGGTAAATGGTTGGTGTTGTTATGATGTTTGTAGGTATTAAGAGTGTTAGATTCACTGGAGTACTGGGAGGAGTATGTGGGGTTTGATGAATCAAGTGCTTGTAATTTTGTGATGGGGATCAGACTGGTTGATTGTGGGTGGCTAAAAATTGAGAGATGGAGTCAGATGAATGACATTTTATTTATATGGCCCTATTGAAGGAGTATCTTTTGTTATTCAACCTTTATTTTGTATATTGTTATGTGACCAACTACTTCATTCTTTACATTGTTTATAGTATTATTCACTTTCTACGCTCGTGTAAATTTTCGCTTCTATGGGTGAATTTCTAATGGTGAAACGGGTGTACCGATCTTGTGATTTTTCTCGTAGGGTGGCATCCTTGGTTAGACTTATTCATTTTAGTTATGAAAGATTTAATGTTGTTTGGGATACTTTAAGTATACTAGTGATTCTACATGCACGACCTTGCTTATGAGAACTTATATAAGAGCTATGAATAGTTATAATTGTCTAAGATTGTTGTGAGAGGTTCTATATTTTAAGTGCATCGCTTGTTGGGTGTTTACTTGATCATTTACTTCTACGAGTTAGATAACTCTGATTCTCCCTTAATAAGTAGTCAATATCTAAATATCAATATTTCATAACTTAAACTCGTGAAAAGATTGTATTGTAAACGGGAATCTTAATAAATTCTATCATTATTTGTGCTTTATGAGTGTGTGGTGGATAGTTCAATTTCACTTTTGGTGGTAGGTTGTATTGATTCAGAATTTGATTGTGGTTATGTGAAAAAATATAGAAAAAAATCATCATGGTGATTATGTTATAGTCTAGAGTGTTTCAGTTTAGATTGAATTCGGAGGTCATTCTGTGGGTTGATAAAATTTTATTCGAAATTTAGTTTTTAGTAGCTAATCTTTATAAAATGGTCTTAAGGAGGAGCTCACTTGGAAATACGATCATCGACTGGTAGGTCATAACTGAGCTTTGATATCGTTGTTTATCTTCCTTCTTCTTCCTTATGTTCAAGGACGAACGTGGATTTTAGTGGTGGATAATGTAATGACCCAGAAGGTTATTTTTGGAAATTTTTATAAAATTATCGTTTTATAAATCTCTGTAATTTCCCAAAGTCACTTTTGATCAATTTGTGAAGTTGGATTGGAAATTTTTGAGCTATTTGTTAATTATGATTGTTTAATTAACGAGTGTTTTAAAATAATTAATTTTAGTTTGTAGCTAATGGATAAGTGCATACTTTATTTAAAAAACCAATACTATTTGACACAAATATATTAAAATAAATAAATACAGTTAAACAATTATGTATAAAATTACTTAAGAAGCGAGAGGATCATAGTAATAAATATATTTGTGTGGAACTGACAACAGGAAAACGACATCCCATTAAGCAAATCTTCACTAATTATGCCTTCTTATCTTATTTCCCGACATATACAATGTTACTGATTTGCGTAGATAGGAAAGCTTGTATGATTCCACCAACAAAATATCGGAAAGATAAAATCGTTGGACATTGTTAGGATTAAAGGGAAACCTTGTTGGTGCTTCATATTCTTCTTCAAAGTTGAAGAAGAATATGAAGCACCAACAAAGCTTCCCTTCAATTCTGATAATCTCAAACTATTATACCTACCTAACATTTTGTTAGTGAAATCAGATGGGCGTTCGTGTGTTCTTTCCTTGATAAGAAGCTTCCCAAACTTGATATATTTTGATATGAATATTTGTAGTGCTTTAACTCTATTTTTTTTTCTTATAGGGGTTATTTTTCGTACTTTTTTGTTTCTCAATGATCTGAGAGTTGACTTTGTGTTATATTTTTTTTAGTTTTCATGAAGACGGTATATATTGACACTGAAGAATCACTTGAACTCGAATGTTTATAGAACATGACATTTGATCACCTCGAGTAAGTTAATGAAGAAAATTTTATTTGAAGAATGTCGAAGATGGAGTATATCCAGCTTTTGTTAGCCAACTCCCCGGCGTTGGATAAAATGCTAATAGGTCAACAGTTTATTATAATTTTTCATTGAGATCTCAAATTTTTTTTGTGCGCATCACCTAAAGAAAAAAATTGTCTATATGGATTGAAGTTTGTCTCAATCTTTTGCTTAAAAGTTTAATTTCAAAAGGGAGAAAGAGTTGTTGATTTAGTATTATTTATATGTTTAATGAACCGGAAGGTCATTTCTGGATATTTTTCCATAATTACCATTTTACCCATCTCGGCGGTTGCGCCAAGTCACTTTGGATCAATTTTTGAAGCTGGGTTGGAAACTTTTGAGCTATTTGTTAATTAGGATTGTTTAATTAACGGATGTTTTAAAATAATTAATTTTAGTTAGTAGCTAACAGCTAAGTGCATAATTTATTTAAAAATCCAATACTATTTGGCTCAAAAATATTAAAATAAATAAATAGGGTTAAACAATTATATAAAAATTAATAAAGAAGCGAGAGGAGTATAGTAAGAAAAATATTTGTGCGACACTGACAAGAGGAAAACAACCTCCCGGTAAGCAAATCTTCAATAAGCCTTCTTATCTTTTTTCCGCACAAATACAATGTAACTGATTTGCGAAGATAAGGTAAATAGGCATAAATCGTGAAGAATTGCTTACCGAGAGGTCATTTTCCTTTTGTACGTGTTGCACAAATATTTTTCTCGCTATATTCCTCTCGCTTCTTAATTAATTATGTATATAATTGTTTAACCCTATTTATTTATTTTAATATATTTGTGTCAAATAGTATTGGATTTTGAAATAAAGTATGCACTTAGCTGTTAGCTACTAACTAAAATTAATTATTTTAAAACACCTTTTAATTAAACATTCTTAATTAACAAATAGCTCAAAAATTTCCAACCAAACTTCATAAGTTGATCAAAAGTGACTCTGCACAACTACCGAGTAGGGTAAAATGGTAATTTTATTAAAATTTCCAAAAATGACCTTCCGGGTCATTACATAGATAAATAATACTAAATCAACATCTCTTTATCCCTTTTGAGTTTTAAACTTCTAAGCAAAAGATTGATACAAGCATAAATCCATATAGACAATTTTTGCTTTAGGTGATGCACAATTTTTTTTTGAGATCTCAATGAAAAATTATAATATTGGGTCAAGAACTTCTTGATCAAGAAACGATAGATCTATTAGAATTCTCTCCAACACCGGGGAGTTGTCTAACAAAAGCTCAATATACTCCATCTCAAACATTCTTCATATAAATTTTTCATGCTTAACTTACCTGAGGTGATCAAATTTCGTGTCATATAAGGATTCGAGTTCAAGTGATTGTTCAGTGTCACTATATACCATCTGCATGAAAACATAAAAAAAATAACACAAAGTCAACTTTCTGATCATTGAGAAACAAAAAAAGTATGAAAAATAACCCCTATAAAAAATGAGAGTTAAAGCACAACAAACATTCATATCAAAATATTTCAAGTATGGGAAGCTTCATATCAAGGAAAGGACACATGAACACTCATCTTATTTCACTAACAAAATGTTAGGTAGGTAAAGTCATTTGATATTATCATGATTGAAGGGAAGCTTTGTTGGTGCTTCATATTCTTTTTCAACTTTGAAGAAGAATAGGAAGCACCAACAAGGTTTCCCTTTACGATATTTTGCTGGTAGAATCATACAAGCTTTCATAGGCTCTTTCCTTGATACGAAGATTCCTATATTTGGAATATCTCGAATTATAGGTTTGTAGTATTTTGCCTCTGTTATACCTTGATTATTGGTTATTTATCGCTCTTCTAGGATCCTCCAAAATTTGAGAGTTGAATTCTTGTTATGTTTCTTAGATTTCGTATGAAGATGATAGGATACTCAAGAATCATTTGAATTCGAAAGTTTGTCTGATATGATATTTTATTCCTACGTTTTGTTTAAGATTTTTCTTTGTTTTATAGATCTCAACCTACAAATATAAAATAATGAACATTTTGATCTAGTTCAAGTTTGCAATTACTAAAATCTTTTTATATTTAGTAATAAAATAAATAAACACAAGAAGTTGTTTCAATTTTTAGATTTAGAACATCAAATCAACAATTTACTAGTATTAAAATTCTAAAATCCTAAAAAAATGTGTAATTAAATTTTGAATAACTTTTATTAGAGTTTTAATCATAAGACACTTTTTGGACTCTTTCAAGCCTTTAACCTTAAACAAGAATAGGCAATCTAGCCTTTAACTATTCAGAGGAATTTAGAATATGATTTTATACTTTTAAGAAAAGCAAATAGGTTCTATAGAGGTATATCACAATTTGTAAAACATTCGTCAATGATCACAAACTATCAAGATTATTTTCTGTTAGAATGTTCCTGAATAGACAAAAAGATAAACTTAAAACTGATGTTAGAATTCAACAAAATAGTTATAGAAAGAACAATAGTATAAAAAAAAATTGAGAAGAACAAAAGTGGAAAAGTTGAGGACAAAATTGAGCAAATAATTTGTTGTTGATTTACCTATAAGCATGGTTGAATTAGAGGGGAGTCCAGGAAGGCAGGAAGGACGAATTGGCACTATTAGAATTTTTTTATTGTACTAACAATGAAGCCTAGAAAATGAATTCCGAGGAAGAACGGGGGGGATTTTGTTCCTTTTTTTAAGATTACTATGTGTAATGAGTTTCTTGCTTCACACATAGTACTCTTTCTGTGTACATTCAGTACTTCTGCCTATGACGGGATATAAATAGTTGGATCTTGCATGCATTTTACGCTCTTATTTTTTATTAGACAAAAAAATATATAATTCTTTTTTGACCTTTTACTAGATGTATTCTTGTATTGTTATTGTAATACGACAAATGATTTGTGTACATTCTACACTTTTATCTTTGACTAAAAATATGCATGTTAAACCCTTCTCTGACCAAAAAGTTGTTATCATTTTATTAATGGACATTTTACATTCAATACCAAAACGCTCTTTTAATTTTATTAATGTAATTTTTTTCATTCAATACCAATAATCTTTTTTCAATTCCATATGTATTTTGTGTAAAAAATCTTTTTAAAGAGAGTAAAATTTATGACCTTTCTCTGTACATGACTATTCTGAAACTTTTCACTATGATCGAGGTCAAACTCCAAATAAGTTTGTAATTGTCTTTTCTAACAACTTACGAATTGTTTCCTATTGTTTTGCGTCTATTCTCTTAATATTAAATAGCGCTACCTTATAAATTAATTCCTAAACATAAACAAGACAACACCTGTAACAATCGGAATGTAGTATCAATCAAGATTTTATCTTTGAACTTATCCATAAAAAAATAGCCAACACAAACTAAAATACCACTACATAACAAAACTACAATAATCAGACTTAACTGTAACAATCTTGTTTGTTTCAACACTTTTTTGAATTTTATAATGATGGGTTGTTTCACACTAGTAACAGTATTAGACCAGTAAAATAATATAACTTGACTATTATTGAAAAAGTTATTCAAAAATAATTTTTTTTATTTCTTAATGTTACAAAAATATATTAAATTATTTAAATTCGAAATATCCAATATATGTTGCTCTACCAATTAAAATTTAATAGAAATTAAATAAACTAACTAAATGAACTTATGTAGATTTGTTCCCTAAGAGTTGTGTTAAATCTCTTCTAAAATTAAGTTCATTCAAAATGGAAAACATTCTCCGTAGAAAAATTTAAATATAAGTGTTGATATATAAATTTTAAATAATAATGCTAACTTCATCACATTTTGTATACAAAGAAATATCTTGATTGATCTCAATTGAACTAAACTTTCAACTTCAAAATATACATTTTAACATCTTAATTTGGTTTATGTTGATTTCATTTAACACTCCATCCTAAAAAATACTCACCTAAAATCACCCTCTTAAATGAATATCTAGATGTGAATTTTAGAAATTTTCGTAAAGTACACTTATATTAAATTGAAGTATCTTTATTATCAGTGGCGCAACTACAGTCGGAAGAACACCTTTAGTTGGAAAACTACATTATATGTAGGTCAAATCTTACTTTATATTAGTATATATAAAAATATCTTAAACACCAGCAAAAAAAATAGAGACCTACATCACAATGAAAAGGGTATATATATATATATATATATATATATATATATATATATATATATATATATGAGACTTACTAGCTATCGGATTCAATTGATTGCTATAATTTTTTTAAATGCCTAAATTTGACGTGAACTAATTGAGCAGTAGCTTGGTGACAATTGAATGTAAAAGTATACAAGGATGTAAGATTGAATGTAGAGTTATTTTTTTTTTGTTTTATTATTCAATATTTGACATCCTTCATGACATTTCTTATTATGTGACTATAAAGGTCTACACACATCTATTATTATTTAATATTAAATATACCACTTGCTTGTTGTTATGCAAAATCGATTACTTCTGTCTTCCTTTATATTTTAGGATTAAAAATACACCGTCATTACTAATATAGATCACAAATACCTCTCAAGATTTAACACCCAAAAATTTTTATGACGTGGCTAGCCATATGGACTTGTCCATTGTCAGGGCCGGGGTTTAGACCCTTGACGAGACCAGCGTCATTGACCTCTCAGAGATCGCAGACAAGCCTATATATGTCGTCGTTACTTCATCTAGGTTAATTTTAGCACAAAACTTGAACTTTTCTTTACTTACATTCTATATTGGAAAACATTGATCTCGCATAATACTATCTAGGTAAACTCATAAGCATTCATAACAACCATCTAACTCAAGATAATCACATGAAACATATGGTCATAAATATAGAGTTGCCAAAATGGCACCAATAAAACGTCTGAAAATAAATACAAAAGAAACGCTAGTGTAACATACTACACTAGCTCATGCTTAGTCTACTACGTTCTGGAAACATCTGTGTTGACTTGTAAGCTCTAACGTCCAGCTGCACCTACGCATAAAAGTAGATAAATATATGGAATTAGTACACAGTTGTACTAAGTATGGGTATATGCAAGCACACACAACGGACATGAATGACTTAGAATATCTCTCTCCTAACAATATGAGTTATAGAAAGTCAAGTCAATGAACTTGCAAACATCGGACTAGGAAAGTCATGCCATGAGAGTAATATGCATCATACGTATCATATTGCACACAACAAATAATATATAGTATATAGCACATAACATATTGCATATAGAACAAATCATATTTGATTTCATTCGTTCATATGTCATGAGACCTTGGAATCATGGACTTAACATTCAGACTTCCAAAAATGAGGGCTCGACATATGAGACCTCAACTAGGGAGCCTTGTTTAGCAAATACAGAGTCTCCTTCTTTCATTCATACGTTAGTAGGTCTGTGTGAACACCAGGTATACCTGGAATGGTTTTTAAAACTCTTATCGGGTTCACTGCACAATGACCAAGAATGACCTAGTGTCATTACTTCAGTCTAGTTCACCTGTTGATTATCCTATCCAAACACCTTTGGTATCATTCATTTCATTATCTTTCATACTTTGAGGAACTTCAATTTTAACCGACATAGATCATGTGGGCATCATAAAATTTGATTTCTTCCCCACACCCAACGGAGGTGGAGTCAATGTCCAAGGTGAAACTAATAACATACGTAGCTTGCTAAGGTGGAAACTACTGGCTATTTCCTATGTTGTCAGCATAGTTCAAAGGCTAGAAGATTTAGGGAGACCCATACTTGTCTGAACGGACAGTCTCATCTCATGAGAATTACACAAACCTATGCCTTCCCGAAAGAAGGAAATGCAACTCATATCTAGCCTATCGGTGCTCAGTATAATGTTCTATTACATTAATCTCATACATCGTAGAAGTTGGCTTCTAGAATGAGGGTATCATAGCTCATTAGATGATTTTTCATCTCACCATTTCGTATAAAGTGTGAATTGTCCTTACACTTAAATGTAGAGTGTGATTGACACTTGTATCTTAAAATTCAACACTCCCTTAGGTGAGTACTTTTGGTAACCTTATATAGGCGTAGGTAGAGCTTGTCTCACATGTACTACCCTCATATTATGGTGTCACCCTGTTCTTTGTTAACATTTTTTATTTTCATCTTCACTCACCTTTCATTATTTATTCATCATATAATAGAGATATGATTTCTTGGAGTTTACATTGAGGGAAATTGATTGTAGGCGTAGATACAACTTGTCTCACTTATACTAGCCGATCCTCATGTAGCCACTCTTTCTTTTCTTATTCCTCATTTAGTATAAATATACTCTCTTAGAAATTTCATTTGGTGAACTGATTTTTTGGCGTAGATCCAGCTTGTCTTAAACATTATGGTCTGTGGAACCCAAGATCGAATCCCCACGCCCACATCCTTTTCTTTTTCTCTCATTACTGGATTCCTTCGTTTAAAATAAGAGGGTGTGGGATCGAACCCCCAAAGCCCCATTTTAGTTTTCTTCTTAATCCTCTTCATTCAGCCGAGAGGTTTTGGGTTCAATTCCCACATACCTCATTTTATTATTTCTTTATTTCATTTTTCTCCTCTCTCCTTCACCCATCAAAGAGGTTGTGGGTTCGAACTCCGCACGCTTCACTTCATTTTCTTTCATTTTTCTCCTAACTTTTCACTTAGGATTTACCCCTTTTTGAATCCCCCTCACCTATTTTTATTATTTAATTTTTTATTACTTGTATATGGTGAGGATTTGGGTTTAATACCCACCGACCTCATGCATTTTTTTAAAAAAATTAAAACTAAAATTTTTAACATTAAGCTGCCGAAATTTTTCTCCAGAATGCTTGAAATTTGTTCACCCTTTTTGAAGTCCATTTTCTCAACTTTTAAATGTTAGATTTAGAAAAAATTTACTTGTAACATCTAGTACATCTTTAAGTGAATTTTCATGGTTACTTTCGGTAAATTGATCAACTTTTTGCAGTCCATTTTCTCACCCTCTTTCACGTTAAACATCAAGACATTTGGAGTAGTTTTTAGGGGATCTTTAGGTGCATTTTCAAGGTTACTTTAATTCAAGAATTATCATTCAATTTAGCAACTTTAAATTCATAAGAACGTCACATTATTAACATATTCATACGTGTAAAATACAACAATTTAACATGTCAAATTTCATGCTTCAAGTCGAGACGAAAATCTCAGTACACACGTACGTGCAAACACAAGTCAACATATGTCACGACCCAAAACGCGTCGTGAGTGGCACCCACATTTATCCTCCTATGTGAGCGAACCAACCAATCAAAACCCCAACGTTTTAACCATAATAAACAGAATACAATGCGGAGGACTTAAAACTTATTAATCAAAACAATAAATAACTTTTAAAACTCAATACTTATTATTCCCAAAATCTGGAAGTCATCAACACAAGAACATCTATCCTCAAATTACTAATCTAAGAGTATCTAAGAAGCTAAAATAAGTAAAAAGATAGTCCATGCCGGAAGTTCAAGGCATCAAGACATGAAGAGGAAGATCCAGTCCAAGCTAGAAGCATTAGCTCACCCTGAAATCTGGTGTGACGAAGAATGGCTAGAGTTGCGGTTGAGTTGAAGACGACGGTACGTTTGCTGCACTCCACAATAACAAGGAAAGAAACATATAAGTAGGGGTCAGTCTAAACACAAGTACTGAGTAGATATCATCAGCCAACTCAAAATAGAAAACAGTATATATCAGATAATATCGTAAATTCAACTACAATACTCAACGGGTAGCAACAACAAGTACTGTAATCATTAATAAATACGCCAAGTACACTCATGAGGACGCAAGCCTCCATACCATACTCATTTGCGAAATAGGTTCTTTAAATTGAGTATATTAACATCTTTCAAGATTCATTATCTTTATTTCTCTTGTGTCGGTACGTGACACTCCGCTCCCCTACTACTATGTGCCTGAACGTGACACTCTGATCCCCTAATTCTACGTGTCGGTTCGTGACACCCGATCCCCTAATTCTACGTGTCGGTTCATGACACCTGATCCCCTAATTCTACGTGTCGGTTCGTGACACCCGATCCCCTAATTCTACGTGACAGTTCGTGACACCCGATCCCCTAATTCAACGTGTCGGTTCGTGACACCCAATCCTCTAATTCTACGTGTCGGTTCGTGACACCCGATCCCCTAATTCTACGTGTCGGTTCGTGACACCCGCTCCACTAATCTCCTTCTATTAATACATCAAGCCTTCTTTTATACCAAGGCATCATCAATCTCATTACTTCAGTTCATCAAGCCTTCTCTCATACCAAGGCATCATCAATATCATTACTTTAGTTTGTCAAGCCTTCTTTTATACCAAGGCATCATCATTAACAAGGTAAATTTAGGATTTGAGATTCAATAGACTCATCATGCTTATTCATCATAATTATATAATCACATCATGTAAGCACACAATTAAGCATATAGAAGGTTTTACAATACTACCCAACACATATCATTTGCTATTAAGAGTCTACTACGAATAGCATAAAAACCATAACCTACCTCCACCGAAGATTCGTGATCAAGCAAGCAATTTCCCAAATCTTTGTTTCCTCTTTGTTTCCCTCTTCTCTCGATCGTTCGCTTTCCCTCTCCTTGTTCTTTCTATTTTTCTTATTCATCCCTCTTCCTTTTACCCTAATTAGCATATAACTAAGTATAAAAGAGGATGAATTAACCCATTAATTAATTCAAGATTATCTCCTTTAACCCTCAAGTAGTTAAACAATTAACATTAACCCACTAAATTTATTATTATAGCAGGAATAGTCCAAAACGTCCCTTAAAACATTTAAAGAAATCCGACCCAGCCTTGGATTACGCACTCTGTGACGGCCCATCGTGCCTGTGATGGTCCGTCCTGCTTCTTCCATCACAGAGTTCAGAGACTAGATTTTTACCAAGGGTCTGTGACGGCCCGTCCAGCCATTTTGTCGCGTAGTTCAGAGAGTCGATATCAGTACCCAAATTTCAGAACTCTAAGTGTTTTGGAATGAGACCCCCTCGACGGTCCGTCGTGCCCATGACGGTCCGTCGTGGGATCCATCGACCAAGATAGTTTATCCAGAAACAAAATCTGCTGCTCAAAATGACTAAACAGGTTGTTACAATAGATACAATTTATCCATTGTTCGTCCTCGAACGATCATAAGAAGAAAAACAATGGCGAAATGGAGTACCTGAATCTGTAAACTGGTGTGGGTATCTTTTTTGCATATCTGCCTCCTTCTCCCAAGTGGCTTCTTCAACTGGTCGATTCTTCCATTGAACTTCGATGGATACAATCTCCCTTGACCTCAGCTTACGGACTTCTCAATCTAAAATAGCAACAGGTTCCTCCTCATAAGACAAATTCTAATCAAGCAAAACTGAATCCCAACGGATAATGTAGTTTCCATCCCCATGGTATCTTTTCAACATAGACACGTGAAACACCGGATGCACTCCTGACAGTCCTGGAGGAAAGGTTAATTTGTAAGCCACCTCCCCTACTCGCTTAAGTACTTCAAATGGTACAATATACCTTGGGCTTAGCTTACCTCTTTTACCAAACTGCATCACCCCTTTCATGGGCGAAACCTTCCGCAAGACTTGCTCACCCTCCATGAACTCCAAGTCTCTAACCTTACGATTTGCATATTCATTTTGCCTGCTTTGAGCCGCTAAAAGCTTTTCTTGAATAGATTTCACCTTCTCTAATAAATCCCTCAAAAGATCAGTACCCCAAGGTCTAACCTCAAATGCATCAAACCAACCAATGTGAGACCTACATCTCCTCCCATACAATGCTTCGAAAGGAGCCATATCAATACTTGAGTGATAGCTATTGTTGTAAGAAAACTCCACTAAGGCTAAGAAGTTATCCCAATGACCCCCAAATTCTATCACACATGCACGAAGCATATCTTCCAACACCTGAATCATTTGCTCAGACTGAACATCAGTCTGAGGGTGAAATGCAGTACTAAGGTCCTAATTCAGCATGCAATGTTCTCCAAAACATAGAAGTAAACTGTGTACCTCTATCTGATATGATGGAAAGTGGAACTTCATGCAATCGAACAATTTCTGAGATGTAGAGTCTAGCTAACTTCTCTGCATTCTTCTCTTGCATTAGTACTGCACCCAAATCCGAATAGGATGCATCACAATAGACAATAAAATTCTTACCTTCCACTACAAGGTAAGGATTGGTGTGGTAGTCAAAAAAGTCTTGAGCTTCTGAAAGCTTTCTTCACACTCTTCCGACCATACAAATGGAACATTCTGTTTAGTCAAGTTCGTCAATTGAGAAGCAATGGAAGAGAATCCCTTGACAAATCGACGGTAATAGCTAGCTAAACCAACAAAGCTCCTTATTTCTAACACATTAGTAGGTCTTACCCACTTCTTCACTATCTCAATCTTAGAAGGATCCACCATCACCCCATCCTTAGAAACCTCATGCCCCAAGAAGGACACTGCATCTAGCCAAAACTCACACTTGGAGAATTTGGCATAAATCTTTTTCTCCCTCAACATTTCCAATACAATTCTCAAGTGCTCCTTATGTTCCTTCTTGCTCTTTGAGTATACCAATATATCATCAATAAATAAGATCACAAAGTGATCCAGATATGGCTTAAAAATCCCGTTCATCATGTTCATGAAAGAAGCAGGGGCATTCGTAAGCCCAAAAGACATTACTAAGAACTCATAATGCCCATACCTGGTCCGAAAAGCAGTCTTGGGCACATCTGCTGCCCGTATTTTCAATTGATGATAACCAGATCTCAAGTCAATTTTTGAGAAGGTACAAGCACCTTGTAAATGATCGAACAAATCATCAATGCGAGGAAGAGGATACTTGTTCTTAACCGTTACCTTATTTAGTTGTCTGTAGTCTATGCACATCCGAAAGCTTCCATCCTTCTTCTTCACAAACAAAATAGGAGCACCATTAAGGGATGCACTTGGTCTAAAGAAGCCTTTGCTCAACAACTCTTGAAGTTGGGCCTTTAACTACCTTAACTCAGCGAGAGCCATTCTACAAGGGGGTATAGAAATGGGGCGAGTACCCGGTTCATGATCGATGCAGAAGTCAATATCTCTATCAGGTGGCATACCAGGAAGGACTGCAGGAAACACATATAAACACTCGCGGACTATCGAAACCGACTCAATTGAAGGTACTTGGGTAGTATCATCTCGGAGGTGTGCCAAGAAAGCTAAACAACCCTTACTAACCATTATCTTAGCACGAATAAAGGAGACGATACGAACCGGATTGGAAGTGTAGTCACCTTCCCACACTAACGGATCTGTCCCAGGCTTGGCTAACGTCACAGTTTTAGCATTACAATCCAAGATTGCAAAATTTGGAGAGGGCCAAGTCATACCCAGAATTACATTGAAGTCAACCATTTCTAAGATAACCAACTCTACATAAGTATTGCTCCCCACAAAAGTTACCAAACAAGACCTATATACTTTTTCAACTATCACAGACTCACCCACCGGAGTAGACATACAAATAGGTATGTCAAGCAATTCACAATGGAAATTAAGACCAGTAGCAAATGAGGAAGATACATATGAAAATGTGGAGCCGGGATCAAATAATACAGAATCCATACAATCACAAACCAAAAGATTACCTGTGATAACAGCATCTGATGTCTCCACTTCCGATTGCCCAGGAAAAGTGTAACAATGGGCCCTATCACCTGTTTACCCGTTGCCCCTACCATGTTGCACTGCAGTAGTTCCCATTTGTCCGTCAACCCAGCCGTGTTGGTGACCACCATTACCTCGGCCACCACGTCCTCCAGAATAACGGCCTCTACCATGACCACCTCTACCTCTAGCTATTGGGGGTCTATAACTCTGTTTTGGACAATTCCTCCTAATATGTCCAGTCTCCCCACATCCATAACACTCCTTTGAGTCAAGTATAGGTATCTCAGAGAAGTGTTAACCGGTCTGAGGTGGACCCCCAACTAGAGTCTGTAGTGAAGACTGAATTGGTCGGACTGAGTAACCTCTTGAACCCTGTCCTCTAGAGTAAGAACCATTAAACTCACCTCCCTTTTGAAACCTTTTTGATGTCGATGCCATGGTGAATTCATCTGGCTTCACTCCTTCCACCTCTATCACGAAGTCAACCACTTCTTCAAAGGATTTTGCCATAGCCGCTACCTGTAGGGCTGAAATCCGCAATTCTGACCTCAACCACTTCACAAAACGGCAAATCCGCTCTTGTGGAATGAAACAAAGCTTGGTGGCATACCTGGATAATGCACGAAACTTAGACTCATATGCAGTAACAAACATCTTACCTTGCTCTAGGCTCAAGAACTCATCTCTTTTCCTATCCCTCAAAGTCTAGGGGATATACTTCTCCATAAACAAGCTAGAGAATGATGCCCAAGTCATAGGTGGTGCCTCTGTTGGTTGACACTCAACAAGTGACCGCCACCACATTTTGGCGTTTCCTTGAAACTGATAAGTCACAAAGTCAACACCAAACCGTTCTACTATACCCATCTTGTGTAGTAGCTCATGACAGTCAACCAGAAAATCGTAGGCATCCTCAGATTCAGCACCCTTGAAGACTGGAGGTTTCAATTTCAAGAACTTACTGAAAAGTTCACGCTGATCATTTGTCATTATAGGCCCTGTAGTCAGACAAGGAAGCGTGCCTATTTCTAATGAGGCATCCATGCGGGGAGCCACAGTAGCTGCATGTTGTACCTCCGGTACCGGAGATGCTGGTGTAGAAAACACTGGAGGTGTCAGGCCTTGATCAGATAACCCGCTAACATAAGCAAGAACCTGATTGATCATCTCTGGGGTAGGTTGCGGTGGCAATCCCTCATTATGTACTTGTTCATTCTCCCCTTCCTCACCCTCTCTTAAAACTTCATCAGTCGGTGGAGGAGTCACTGCCCTAGTACCAGATGGGCTAGAAGCTTGTCCTCTTCCTCTAGAGGACGTCCTCCCACGACCTCTTCTACGGCCTCTTGCCACTACTCCACTTTGAGCTACAGCCCCAGTGGCTGGCTCAGACGCTTCTTGTCTTGCCGGTGTTGATGTTGGCGCAGTCGTTGCTCTAGTTCTAACCATCTGCTAAATAGAGTGAAGATGGTCAGATACCAATTTGTATAAGCTAGATACCAATTAGACCCAAGTAATAACACGAAAGAAAGAAAGAATGTAATTTTCCTAAAGTCTTATAGATTCTCAAAGAAAAGTAAAGGCGTCCCCCTACCGTTCCTTAAGACTCTACTAAACTCATTCTTGTGTGATGAGACCAACGAACCTAATGCTCTAATACCAAGTTTGTCACGACCCAAAACGCGTCGTGAGTGGCACCCACATTTATCCTCCTATGTGAGCGAACCAACCAATCTAAACTCCAACGTTTTAACCATAATAAACAGAATACAATGCGGAAGACTTAAAAGTCATTAACGAAATCAATAAATAACTTCTAAAACTCAATACTTATTATTCCCAAAATCTGGAAGTCATCATCACAAGAACATCTATACTCAAATTACTAATCTAAGAGTATATAAGAAGCTAAAATGAGTAAAAAGCTAGTCCATGCCGGAAGTTCAAGGCATCAAGACATGAAGAGGAAGATCCAGTTCAAGCTTGAAGCATTAGCTCACCCTGAAATCTGGTGTGACGAAGACTGGCTAGAGTTGCGGTTAAGTTGAAGATGACCGTACGTTTACTGCACTCCACAATAACAAGGAAAGAAACATACAAGTAGGGGTCAGTAAAAACACAAGTACTGAGTAGATATCATCGGCCAACTCAAAATAGAAAACAGTATATATAAGATAATATCATAAATTCAACTGTAATACTCAACGGGTAGCAACAACAAGTACTATAATCATTAATAAGTACGCCAAGTACACCCATGAGGACGCAAGCCTCCATACTATACTCATTTGGGAAATGGGTTCTTTAAATTGAGTATATTAACATCTTTCAAGATTCATTATCTTTATTTCTCTTGTGTCGGTACGTGACACTCCGCTCCCCTACTACAATGTGCCAGAACGTGACACTCCGATCCCCTAATTCTACGTGTCAGTTCGTGACACCCGATCCCCTAATTCTATGTGTCGGTTCATGACACCTGATCCCTAATTCTACGTGTCGGTTCATGACACCCGATCCCCTAATTCTACGTGTTGGTTCGTGACACCCGATCCCCTAATTCTACGTGTCGGTTCGTGACACCCGATCCCCTAATTCTTCGTGTCGATTTGTGACACCCGATCTCCTAATTCTACGTGTCGGTTCGTGACACCCGATCCCCTAATTCTACATGTCGATTCGTGACACCCGCTCCACTAATCTAATTCTATTAATTCACAAGCCTTCTTTTATACCAAGGCATCATCAATCTCATTACTTTAGTTCATCAAGCCTTCTCTCATACCAAGGCATCATCAATATCATTACTTTAGTTCGTCAAACCTTCTTTTATACCAAGGCATCATCATTAACCAGGTAAATTTAGGATTTGAGATTCAATAGACTCATCATGCTTATTTATCACAAATATATAATCACATCATGTTAGCACACAATTAAGCATATAGAAGGTTTTACAATACTACACAACACATATCATTCGCTATTAAGAGTCTACTACGAATAGCATAAAAACCATAACCTACCTCCACCGAAGATTCGTAATCAAGCAAGCAATTTCCCAAAGCTTTGTTTCCTCTTCGTTTCCCTCTTCTCTCGATCGTTCTCTTTCCCTCTCCTTGTTCTTTCTATTTTTCTTATTCAACCCTCTTCCTTTTACCCTAATTAGCATATAATTAAGTATAAAAGATGATGAATTAACCCATTAATTAATTCAAGGTTATCTCCTTTAACCCTTAAGTAGTTAAATTATTAACATTAACCCACTAAATTTATAATTATAGCAGGAATAGTCCAAAACGTCCCTTAAAACAATTAAAGAAATCCGACCCAGCCTGGGATTACGCAGTCTGTGACGGCCCGTCGTGACTGCGACGGTCCGTCCTGTTGCTTCCGTCACAGAGTTCAGAGACTAGATTTTTACCAAGGGTCTATGACGGTCCGTCCTACCATTTCGTCGCGAAGTTCAGAGAGTCAATCTCAGTACCCAAATTTCAGAATTCTAAGTGTTTTGGAACGAGACCCCCTCGACGGTCCGTCGTGGGATCCGTCGACCAAGACCATTTTTCCAGAAATAAAATCTACTGCTCAATACGACTAAACAGGTCGTTACAACATATCACACATTTTCGGAAATACTTCTTCAATTTCTACGAAATTCCACATACACATTCAAACACATAATAACAACCAGCCCTAAAATAATCTACCAAAAGTCATACAAACGCATACTTGAGTCTTTCAAAGGATCTAATCACAGGGGCGTGCAATGGGGACAACCTTAGTTTTTGATTGTGAATAGTCTGAACCTTAGGGGTCTCTTGGGAAATGGACCAAGAGTAAATAAAACACATACCTAAAGTCGTTCAAAGATGTCCTTATGTGCTGCAAAAATCCCAACTTAGCCAATGTCTAACCACCCAAATCAGAAGCACAATCAGTCGAGAACTTAATTTTTATGTTTTGTTTATAAACTTATTTTACTTTTGATTTTCAGGGATCAAGGTCTTGAATGTGGATGAACTTCGGTATATTTTTGTTCTGTTCTTTCATTTTGCAGAAAGTTGAGCGTGTAAATAAGGCAAGAACCTGGGTGAAGCCTAACTTGCGAAAAAGGATCAATTTCGGCCAACCCTATCCGAATTGCCCCTCCTCTTTAAATTAATTATTTAATAAATTAAATAATTAGGGTAATTAAAATAATACCCCTATCTTTGAAAAGACTATTTTACACCTACACCCTTTACACTTGAGATTACCCCTTTTAAGTACAATAAAACTCGTCCGGATGAATCTCTTCAATTCGGGTGCCCTATATGACTGGTTCTCACCTTGCCTAGCTCAACTAACTAACCAAGTTGGTTGTCTGGGCTAGTGCATAGGTTTTGAGTTCTGGTTCAACGCGCAATAACTCGTGTGAACCCGGTCTAATCCATGCAATCTAGGTATGTTTAAGCATTACTTACCGTAGTCATTTTCAGGTTGTGACATCCCTCCACTTGAGCTGCCAATTAGTGGAGGAACATTAAAAGACTAGTCATTGTTCTTTTTAGGTATAATACATAAATGTGCCCTTTCACTTGGCGTCAAATCACATTTATGCTCTTCAACTTTGTATTTGAACAACTAGACACTTAAACTTATATAAAATTGAACAAATAGATACATCTGTCCTAAACGTTTTTTTTGTCCTACGTGATGTCCTACATGTATTGTGCCATGTATTACTCATGTGTTTATTTATTTAAAAGTTAGATAGTAAATGTGTTTGTTTGTGCATTAATAAAGCTAGAGGTCAAAGTTAAAATTTGAAGCCAAGTTTAGGGTCAAATATATGTATTATTCCTTCTTTTTTTATTACTATTTTCATTAATTTTTTAATTTTCATAGTTTTCTTTTAGGCATAATACTTAGATGTGCCCTTTAACATTTCTTCAAATTGCATTTATGCCCTTCAACTTTGAATGTGCACAAAGAGACACTTAAACTTGTTAAAGTTGAACAAATAGACACACATGTCCTACGTGTCATTTTTTATCCTACTTGGTCTCCTACGTATATTGTGCCATGTAGGACTCATGTGTTTATTTATTTAAAAGTTTGGTAGTTAAAGTGTTTGTTTGTGAATTATGAAAGTTGAAGGTCAAAGTTAAAATTTGAATTCAATTTTAGGGTCCAATATATGTATGATACATATCTTTTACTATATCCATTTATTATTAATTGTCATGATTTATCTTTTTAGAGTCAAACTATAGAAATTTTCACTATATTTTAAATCTATTTTTTCATCATATTGGTATGCAAAAAAATGCAATTTATAGTACTTTTCTTTTAGTGTTTTAATATTTAAATTATGTTTAAAATATCAAATTAATGTGATCTAATTTGTCTTTGAAATTAGACAAATTGACTTTCGAAAAGCGCAACATGACAAAAAAAAAAGAGACAGAGGGAGTAATAACTTTGACTAAGATTTTATGATGTACTTTTTCATCATATTATAAAAGAAATTATAATATATATTATTTTCGTATAGCTTTGACATTTTTTATTTAAAATGACGAATTACTGTACTCTTATATAACTTTAGAAATTATTAAAACATACTTTTGAAAAGTATAACTTGACAATTAAAAGTGAGCCGCAGAATAATATTTTTAGGAGAGAAATGAGTATAAATAAAATGGCCAATATTATATTTTTTGCAGGGAAAATTATTAAATAATGTATATAGATATCCTTTTTATCTCTTAGAATTTCGATTTTAAAAAACCTTCATGTCAGAAAATTTAAATGAAAAATCAATTAATTAGGTTTGACAACTATGTAGGTAAATTTTTTATAATTGGGTGATTTAGAGGTTATGAAAAAGGGTTGAGTGACTTTCTAAAAGAAAACTCTTAGTTGAGGGATCATGTGAGACATTATCTTTTTAATGTTCATGAGTATATGTATATTTTTCATTTTCTCTTTACTAGATTTAGAAATTATTTTGGAGACCTCCGAAAGTTATGATTCAGTTACAGTGGACCTTCATGGGCGAAGCTACCCAAGGGGCAAGAGTGTTAAGCTACACTCATTCGCTAAAAAATTACATTGTATATATTTCTTTGGCTTGACGTATTACAAATAAAGAGAAAACAATGACAAAACGAGAAATGGAAAAGAAAACTTATTCACACTCATATAACTGATTGAAGCGACATAAGTAGAAATATAAGAATTCTATAATTATACATCAGAACATACTTCCCGTTTGTCCATGCAATATGGTATCATGATATGGAATTTTGAAATGGTATCATGATATGGAATCATAAGATTAGATTGAAGTTTTATTTGTGTTGGAGTGTCATTTTAATATTAATAAAAATATATATTATATGTCACATTATATATCATGTTATGTCTATTGATGGACATTACATTTGTGCCTCTTTTCTCGCATCAATTGTGGAAGAAAATGATCTTTAGTTTCTAATAACTAATGTAAACACAAAATGTTCATTTCATCCACTATTTTATATTTGTGTCTAGTAACTTATGTAAAATTTGAGCAATTCATTTGGCAAATTTACTATCCACTATATCCTAATCATTGCAAGGAAGAATTCATCACCGATAAATTTTGTAGTCTTCATTTGTGTTGAGATACAAGAAGAAACAAGAGAAGTATAAGAAAATATAGAGTGAAAACGATGAGTAATATTATATATAGGTTTATGTGGAGAAAGAGAGAGTTGAAACATAGAAAATGTTCTAACTCTTCAACTATATTTAGTATACAAAAGAGAGTATTATATGTTGAAGGAAGGTGTTCCTTTGTGAATCTTTGGACTCTTCAACTAATGTAGAGTGGTGTGTGTTATACATTGTTGGTTGTTTGTGAAATCCATGAGGGGAAAAGTCAAGAGTTAAACTGTTGGACCAGCGTAGAATATGACGTAGTAGGCTTGAATCTCCTTAAAGAGAGTTAGATATCTGTGTCTCATCCTAAAGATTTGTTTATACATTTTTGGTCATTTTTATTCAACTTTAATTTATTGCTTTTTTTGTTTATTACACCAACATTTTTAAGGAGATTCATGTTTGCTACAGTTTGAAAAAATGTTGATATCAAAATAGGATACTCAACATCATTCCGCTCAAACGTCGCTCTCTTCGAGAGATGGAAGAGAAGATGTGTACAGTAAGTATTTTTCTACTTGCTCAAAAGTGGAGAAAAGGTAAAGAAAAATGATTTACCTAGTATTTTCAGGAATAAAGTGAATCTTCTTTTCATAAAAAAATGATGTTTGAATTCTTTAAATAGTGGGAATTCATGAAATAAAAATAAATCATTGTGAAATTGTGATTTTTGCATCTTTTAAAAAATACTCTAAGAGAGTGTTAGAAGTGCATATATATTAATTGTGGAATAAATAACATGTTTTTATTTTGCTATAATGTGATGATTTTTAGATCTAACATGAGACTTTTAAATAAATTATGAAAACCATTTTGAGTAGTCATGTACATATTGTTAGATACATTTCGTTCTTGAAATGAAAAAATAAAACCATAAAACATATGATGAAATTTTCCTTCTCAAGTCACATAGTATGCAAATAATTATGAAATCCAATTTTGTTGGTTTTGTGAGTCTTGCAACTCCTTTTGATTCAATTGTGTAAGAAAGTTGTGAAAAAGAAAAAACAACAACTTGACTTGATAATATGTTTGCATTACAAGTACTTTGAAGGTAAAAGCAAACTAGAGGAGAGAAAAAATTTGTGTTATTTAGTGGGATGAGAAAAGCAAATTAATTTTGCTATCTCTATTATGAAGTTGAAGTAAAAACAATAAATAAATTAATCTTCACTAGTGAAACAGTGAATTAAAATACTTTATTTTGAAAAAATAATTTTTCTAATTTTGATCAAATGTGAGAGCACCAATATAGTGGTTGAATACAAAATCTTTATTATAACGGTAAATTTAGACTCATTAGGAGAAAAACACAATATTGCCAGATCATATTCATCGTTGGTATACCATCAATGTTGATTATGTTAAAACATGTGATAATCTTGAAGATTCATGAACCAAGGCCTTAGCAAGATAAAGTGTCTGAAGCACATTGAGGGGGATGAAAATTGAAGCTCATAAATTCTGAGTCATATATGAGGAAACCCAACTTAGGCACTAGAGATCCTATAACCAGGTTCAATGATAAGAACAAATCATATGATGACATGTTTTGAGATGCTCTACTATTAATTTTATTCAATCCCTAAGATGTGAGTACATTTATACTATAATTATTTGTGGAGGTTGAGTATTTAAACTCTTAATGAAAGTTTGTATCTCATATGAGTGGTGTGTCAAATTATAGGAGCACCCTTGACAGATTTTACCTATGTGAATATGAAAGTATGCGCTTTCTATAAGAATGGGCTTATTATAAAAAACACTTATGAAACCTGAATAGCACAAGGTCCTAACTAGTTGGAAATTAAAGATTATGTCAACACCTTGATTAATGTGTGTAAGAAGTAATTCTTTATTTCCGTTACGCAGTCATAGTTCGAGTCTGAGACCACTACTGACTCTGGAGTAAAGGTCATTGTTTATCTAAGTTAAAGTTCAATATCGATCACACCTTCATTATGCATAATAGTCTACATTCAACTAAGTTGTGAAAAACTCTCTTATTTTAATATTAAAATGAGTGGGGGATTGTTGGTGTGACATTTTAATATTAATTAAAACATATATTATATGTCACATTAAATATCATGTTATGTCTATTGATAGACATTACATTTGTGCCTCTTTACTCTCATCAATTGTAGAAGATAGTGATTATTTGTTTTTAGTAACTTATGTAACCATCAACACTTCATTTCATCCATTATTCTTTATTTATGTCTTGTAACTTATGTAACATTTGAGTCATTCATTTAATAAATTTACTATCCATTATCTCCTATTAATTTCAAGGAAGAATTCATCACCTCTAAATAGTGTAGTCTTCATTTGTGTTAAGATACAAGAAGAAAAAAAAGAACAACAAGAAAATATAGAGTGAAAAAGATGAGTAGTATTATATTTAGGTTTGTATAGTGAAAGAGAGAGTTGAGACATAGAAAATGTTCTAACTCAACACTATTCACTATATAAAAGATAGTATATATGATAAAGGAATGTCTTCTTTTGTGGAGCTTTGGACTCTTTAACTAATCTAGAGTTGTTTGAGTTATGCATTTTTTGTTGGGTTGTTGTATCTGGAGGGGAAAAATCAAGAGTTATACTCCTGGACTGGTGTAGATTATGACGCAGTGGGATTGAATCTACTTAAAGAGAGCGATATATCTGCGTCTCAGCCTAAAGATTTGCTTATACGTATTTTTTTCATTTTATTTCATCTGTAATTTATTGTATTTTTGGTACATTACTCCATCAGTTTGGACACGCGAGATGAAATTTTAGTGTTGTATATTTTCTTATAAACATAAAAATCTCATAAGTTCTAAACCTATTTAAATAGCCCGAATTGTTTATTCAATCTTATAAATCGCATACTAAATTTGTAATGACCCTTCAAGTGAAATAGGTTAAACTAGAGCTTCACAAGCGATTCATCAGTTAATAATGTAGTAAAATATTAACTTTTGACATTGGAGTTAATGATATC
This sequence comes from Solanum lycopersicum, assembly GCF_036512215.1. Classification (NCBI taxonomy): domain Eukaryota; kingdom Viridiplantae; phylum Streptophyta; class Magnoliopsida; order Solanales; family Solanaceae; genus Solanum; species Solanum lycopersicum. The sequence continues at coordinate 52,696,702 of NC_090808.1, forward strand.
AGTTGTATAAGTTTAGAAGTCAAACATCAAGGGACGACCATGATGTTCGATGACTAGACGTCTTTTTTCTTTTAAGTGTTTTTGCATGTCTTTGCATGTTTTATGTATTTTTTGGGTATCTATTTTATAGGAGAGGATCCTAAGACCTAGATGAGAATGTTTAGGGTTTGACTTTTGGGCAGGACTCCCCAAGGGACACCCTAAGGGTCCTTGAGGAGGAGCAAAGACTTGGCAAGAAAGCTGTCAAGCACTGCCCAAATGACGACCCTAGTCAACGGGCAAGATTGAATGATGCCCTGTCGTTTGGGGGCATAGATCCACACATAGTTATGGGAGATAATGCCCCAATAAATTACTAGATAAAACAAACTACGCCTAGCAGGATGGGTCTTCATTCAAACGACGCCCAGTAGATGGGGCCGTCGTTTGGAAGCCTGCAATAGTTGTTTGCAATTCTGTCATGCTTGGGATGTTCTGGTAAATTCATCCCGAGTCTGTTAAAAGTTATTGATGGTTGTTTTAGGGGTTTTTAGGTATTTTAAATTAGTTTATACTCCCAAAACCTAAGTTAGTCTTCACTTTTCAAAACCAAAACCTCCAACCCAAGAAAAACTTTCTAAAAACCCTGCTAAAGCTTGAACACGAGGTAGATCTAGGATTGAGGGTTTTGGGTGATTTATTCACCAAATCTCGTGGGTTTCTTCACAGAAGTTAGTATGGTAGTTCATCATTGACTCTTCTCTCATTCAAGGAGCCAATCCAAAAACATTTCAAACAGGATTTCAAATTCCTAAATTCTTCTAGTTTGAATTCTAAGTATGAATTCTTGGATAAAAATATTTTAATTAATGAAATATGATATTTTTAAATTTTAGTGAATGATTTTACGGTAAAAAACTCAATGAAATCATGAATATGCAAATCCTCCATTTTAAACTTATGAAGTGATTTTACTGTATATGATTTGATAATGCTAGAGAAGTGTTTCTTTTGTCGTATTGTGAATTACCTACTACCTTTGTGGTTTATTATGATGATTTTATGGAGAATTGAGAAAAGGTTGCAAAAGCTTGCATGAAGGATAAGTTGATCTATCTTGCTTAGTTCTTATTGAATTGATCTTATGTGTGTGCATTGTGATTATCTGCTTGAAGACATTGAGATGTTATAATGTACAAGCATGAGTTGTGTTTTAATTCGTTTTTGGAAAATAAGTTTTTTTTTATAGGTTTTCGTCTTTTTGAGGGTCACCACTTAATTTTTTTAAGGAAAATCAAGAAACTTTTATTTTCACAAGACTTAAAAAGAAAATCATTTTAAAAATTAAAAGGGGGTATGGGGATTCTTATTTATATTTTAGGAAGATTTTTACAGCACCTAAAATATTCACTAAATTGAGATTATCTGACAACTAACTTATTTGACTAAAAATATTCTAACTTAATTTTTGAGATAAAAATTATTTGAAGTTGTTTGAAAAAAGGAAGTATTAATTTTACTATCTAAGTGTATTTCAATTTGTAAAATTTAATTTAACCATATTTACTTATTTGATTTAATCGAGTCGTTATAACAAAGTGACGTCTTATGGGGGATTTAAATTTTTCCAAACTTAAAACAAATAATATGTATCAATCAGCAAGTAAACGATAATGTAGAGAGAGAGAGACAGAGAGATGTGTCCAAATACGATTTCAATCTGCCTGGACCGGTCTTTGGACCCATTTTTCTTTGGGTTTTTGACCCATTTAAATTTTTTACCTATCATAATTTCTAGCAAAATAATACAAAGATCAAGTGCTTACGCCCAATTTTAACAAAATATAACATTAAATAAAAAAAAAGTTGGCTTTTGGCCGCACGACTTCAACTCTTCAATTTACTTCATATCCTTTAATTTTGGGGGATCTTTTCCTTGATTTTAAGGTTGGGAGATTCGATGGAGAATTTGAGCATTTACGGCTCTCTCAAAATGCAAGAGGGGAGGCAATAGTTCATGGCGAACTCAGACAGTTTTTACCTGCATAATAAGGGAAAGGAACATTAGCATACGACCTAACCAAAACGGACGGTAAAAAATAACATACTAAATTATGCAAAGGGAAGAACTGAGACATATATACTTATAACATAATTAAATGAAATCATATAAGGCCAAACAGAAAGCTAAAAAAAATGACTAAAGAACATGCTGATCGCTCCAACTAAATTATTAGCATGGTAGTTAGTAATATGCACTAAAGTGATCAATATAAAACATTACTTCACTACATAAAATATTATAATGAACAATATTTTTTATGAGAATTAAGTAAAAAGTGAGCCAACAAGAAACCTACAGACATTACTAGCATATGCATAAGCTGGGTAGGAAAAGTAACAAGCTAAAAAAATTAACATGACAGTGAAGTCTCACATAATACTCCTTTTTTTTAAAAAAAATAATAAAATTCAACACTAACAAATTTAGCACTTAGAGAGCACTTGAACAAAGGGCAATTTTTTAGTAATAAACTCATACTTAAGTTGCTAACGCATGCACATGAATAACCTTAGACTTTAAATAAGAATCTCAAAAAACTGCACATTTAAGACAGCCTCGAGGCAATAGAGCGCTCATGTAAAAGGGAAAAAAAGAAAGATTAACAACAGTACTAGGATGATAGGTAACTTAAACACGAGACAATCGATTAACAAACGAGAGATCTTACAAAGCAAACAAAGTAATTCAAAACTCTAGGTGACATGCTACAAGCTGCTTAAATTATACAAAATATTTAACTATAATTAATTATCTATCAATTAGACAAAATAAAGGAGGAGACTTCCCATATATTAGTTACACCTCATATTCTGCACATATAATGTAAGGGAAATAACTAATTCAAATAGAAATGGATTCATTGTTAAAGAGATTTGAGTGACATTAACAAGAACTGAAATCACAACAACTACAAATTCTCGTATTTAAATACAATACTCAAGAAGCCTACCAAACGGTAACTCGGGAAAAGAATATAAATAGCTAATTTCTACATCTTTTTGGAATAAAACATCAGTAAGCTTAATCATCCCATAGGACTTGCACCAACTATAAAACTAGTCAAAATCTATCCCAACACATTAACACCTCCCTTGAATGAAAAAACAAGAAGAGGACATAGCTACCAATTTAAACAATGATGAAAATATCTTACTAATCTTGAAAACATTTTAGATACATTAATAACATTAAAAAAATCTTCTTTACAACAAGAAATCTTCGGGACTAGTAATTGAATATCAAAGTAAGCAAGAGAACTTAATGTCAACTAATAGTCAAAAACATAGTTTTCTAACTAGCTTAAAATACTAAAACACTATGCTATTTATTGAAAATCAATTTTAATAAATAAATTGGCTAGGCTAAGGAAAGTCGGTCTCTACTCAAAGAGGAAAGGCCCAAGACAAGTTGCAGTCGAATAGTCAAAGTCGAGAAACACGCTAGAATGTGATCACCATAGCTAAAACTAATCAGCTAGCACCAACGAAACATGAACTAAAATATTACTAAGAACATGAGACAATAACATAAATTTTAGGCAAGACAAAGTTGATGCTTAATCTACCATGATATAGAATAACTAAACTATTAGTAAGAACAACTAAATGGAAAGTATAGAACAACTACGAATCCAACAAAATACAAAGCTAAGAAGAGATGTTTACCTTTGTTGGGGAAGCGAACGGGAAAAAGATGAGCTGATCATTGATATGCTCAAACTTACTTCTCAAATGAGAAGTAAAGCGATCGCGTCAAGTAAATAACCCAACTAGTGAGGTTGGGATCGTTCCCACGAGGAAAATAGTCTAGAGTTAACTCCAACTTGTAATTACTATTGTTCGGTTGATGACTTTCTTAAAAAGTAAAAGCATAAAAGGGGGGTTTTGTACTTCCTAATAAAATAAAAAATAACTAACGAACTTGACAGAGAAACTTAACAGCTTTTAATGTTGAGTTTTAATCAAGTAATCAAAGTAACTAGGGTTTACGTGTTCCCCACAGGTTCATAACTTGATAATTCTAGCTATAACAATTCTTTCCTAGTATCTTGCATGCAAAGTGATAAGCTATGTATTTCTAAATCCTTTGTTCGGCATCTAGAAAATCTCACTCCGCACCTTGGTCCGGCTACGTGTGTTGCTTTCCTAACCCTTATCCTTACCTCATATTAAGCATCATATTCAATATTTGACTCAGTTATTACCTTGTACCAATCAATACTAGCCTATTAGATAGTATACACTAAATCTATGTTAATAATTCTTTTCCTATTATCTACCTCCTTGGTCCGGCAAGTAGCATTAAGGCGAGTTCTAACGTTGATCATCCGTTAAAAAGATTTCTAAGCGAAAGAATTATTAATACATGCAAGACATTATTCTAGAATTGTTATTTTAGCTAGTGTTTACCTCATTATTTGCCTATGGTTCCCACGACCCTATTTATAGAGTTTAGTTCCTCATATCCATAAACACAACATTCAAATATATTAAACAAGAAGTCATGTACTTACTTTAATGAGAAAGAATAAAGTCTGAAAATTTGCTTGATTAATCAACAAGAGTTACTTGTAAGAATCTCCAATAATAAAAAACTCAGAAAAACAAAGTCTAATAATATGATGTTAAATCTCCCAGAGTCTAACCTCAAAAACGAGGTTTTTCGAACTATTTATAAAAAAATAAAAACCTAATTAAACAAGGATTCTAATTACTGGAAATCTGAAAAAACGCGGCTGGGTCGACGGACCACGCGACGGAACGTCGTGGTCATGACGGACCGTCGTGGGCTCCGTCGCCCCATACTTGGGTGCAATTCTTCTGCTGCTTTCTTCATTTCCCTCGACGGCAAGTGTGACGGACCGTCACAGGCACGAAGGTCCATCGAGGGTCTTCGTTACAAAATACTTCAACTTTTGGAATTTGGGTACTGGATCACTTCTCTGATCTTCGCGACGAACCTGCAGGACGGACCGTCATATCCATGACGGACCGTCACAAGCTTCGTAATCCCACACTTGGTCAGACTTCCCCATCTTCCTTCAGCAGCTTCTCTACACTGCCACCTACGGACCGTCACAAGCACGACGGACCGTCATAAGCTCCGTAGGTGGTCTCTTCTGCATTTTTCGCTCAAAATCTCCGCATTCAGCTTTAGACAGATTTCCTGCAAAACAAAGAAAAACTTATATCAAAATTAGCCAAAAAGGGCTTTCGGACACACTAAACCTAAGGAAAAATATTAATTATACCGTGAAACCACGGTATATCAACACCCTCAACTTAAATTCGTTGTTTGTCCTCAAGCGATGCACTATGACTCACTACACAATCTTTGTACAATAGTATTCATGTTTTATCCTTTGCAATCATTTGGCTATCAATCCCGACTAATCCCATCAAATCTATGCATGCTATCACTATTAGGCTTGACTTTTGTGGGATTCGGACATGACACAGACTCACTATGCACTAACGCCTATCCTCTTCAATTGCTCACCGAGGTGCTAACAATTCCGGTATTGCAACTAGTGTCCTCTCTTTAGAACAAAATCCTCATTTTTCACACAATGATTTCATTTTGAGTATAAGGATTACATTTCAACACTCGCTCTCAGAACAAAGTCACACTCATTCATACCTATTGCCATAAGCTTGCCCTTATTTTTACTGCCTTAAGTTCGCTATACAACCCTTAGGATCACGATAGGACTTTTTTAGCTTGTAACGTAGGCTCAGAGTCAGGTAGGGTAAATTAGGTATACTTTAGTGACTATTTGCCCACCTTGACATATCGGCTTAACCTTCCGCTCTATATCACTTTATCTCGCCCAGTTTCTCCCATTCTTTCACCTTGCTATTTCCCTCCTTTCTTCATTTGTGTAAGTTACTCTTTTCTTTTCTTGTTTGTAATTCTTGAATATTTTTTTTTCAACGAGTTCTTGAGTCACTTTACTTTTGTTCTTTCTCTCTCTTTGTTCTTTCAACCCCACTTTCCAGAGCATTCCTCAAAACAGCCACCCTCAACTCATGGCTTTGCCATGAGTCAAGGTACACAATACCCAAAATCGGGTCAGGGCCATAATGAAGGTTGTTTATACATTAGTCACCCCCAACTTATGCTTTTGGCATAAGCTGAGGTGCACATGTCCAAGGAGGGACCAAGGCCAACATATTGTTCCCAGAAAAGATCAATTGGGGTGAAAAAGAAGGGTCTAATTTTAAGCTCAAATTATTTGGATCAACGAAGGATAACTTTCATTTGGTTTTTTTTATTTAGGCTAGAAATGGGCTATATTGAATAAGGGCCTATGATCCTTTCCTAATTGTATGTTACAACTTACTTTTAGCAGGACTAACTTGGCAAGTTCTAGCTCAGTCTCAGTAGTGGACTATTCAACTTTCCTCACACTCACTTGACATCTCATCACTATACCAGATTATTAGACACCTAGTTCGACTTGAAGGTTTAGGGTAGTGCAATGGTGTAACTCTATTTCATGTTTAGATCCACACAATTATCAGTTACTACGCCTTTTCATGCAACCTTTTCCAGTTTTATCGGGATATCATTTCAGCCATCATGCTTCAGAGTTAAACTGTGTACAAAAGATATAACGTGCCGGTTAAACAGAAAAAGTAATCAGTCTTTTGGGGAAAAAGAACACAGGCAAGAAAACCCCAAAAGAGGATAGTGAGTTGGGCTACTCAGACTTCACCCTAACACTCACTTTCCATTTACCCCACCCCCAACAAAAAAGCATGCAATTGTCCCCAATGCATAAAAAAATCTAAAGATTAGAGGGGTAGGTGAATATAACCTGTGGCGCATAGCGCCGTCGATCAACAAGCTGGTGGGTCTGGTTTCCCAGAACCCACATCCTCTGCAATCTGGACACCCTCAGTGATGTCCTCAGCAACAACTGCACCCTCAGTAGTGCCTCCAGCTATCTCTACAGTGCGGGAGCTAGACGCCCCAGCTGCTATCTGTGATGCTCTGATCTGGTGTGCCTCCGCCTCAGCAAGTGAGGATCTCCTCACGGCCTCCATCTCTCGGCACTCGTTCTTTCTTGCTCGCGCCTCATCCTCTGATCGACCCCTCCGCCTCTTGGCACTCTCTCTCGGGGAAGATGGGGGAACGTCTGGAGTAGAAAACAGAGCCGCCAATACAGTATCCTCAGCAGGCTCGACAGACTCTGACACTCTTGTCGCTAGGATCGTGTCGATGTCTGCACGAAGATTGGCGAATGTAGCCTGGAGAGTCGACACATCTACCGGAGGGGCTGGTCGAGCTAATACTCTACATTCAAAGGCATCGAGGCGCTGGTTAACCTCAGCAATCTTCCGCTGCATCTGCCTCACCATACGCGCCTCAGACTCAGCAATAGACTTCTGCATCCACGGCTAGATATGATGCAGAAGAGTGGCTATTTGTGCCTCCAGTTTTTGGACTCGAACAAGCGGGGCCGGTGTCGGTAGAGGGGTTGTACTGCTACCCGGGATAGACTTGACCGGGGTAGTGTCCGTGGATGCTTGTGTAGCTGTGCGAGCCTGGGCCACCGTATACGCAAGGTCATCAGATAGTGGTGGCAGCTCTGGACGGGGCCCTCGACGTGGGGCCAACTCATTGGCCTCGTCTCTGATGAGGTCGACGTCAACAGTACCTGGCGGGGTCCTCAACTGATCTATGTGCCATATGGGCACACCTGCAGACCTGCAAAGGGCAAAGATCATGCACGGAAAGGGGTAGGTGGTGGTGACCTTGAATGCCCTCTCGTGCATGAATGCCTGGAGAAGCCATGCATAGTCCACCTCGAAGCCGGCTATCATCGCTGCCATCAGCACTGCTCGATCCCAGGTGACTATGTTATCTGCAGCTGTGGGGAAAAGGCAGTGACTCACGAGAAGCCACAAGAACTTGGCAACGAACGTGAGGTTGGCCTTCTTGATGGCCCCCTTCGGCTCGGTGACCCAATCTGCACCCTCTCCGTCGACTGATAAGTGTAGGGCCATCCACCGCTTGGTGGTCTCCCTCAGTGCAGGCTCTCGCAGGAACTGTCCATCCTTCACTACCTGCCAGCGGTAGTCAAACTCGGCAGTGATGGGGGTCCAAGTAGCATCTGCACTCTCGCCGTATAGGAACCGGCGAATGGCGGACAGGGAAATGTCAACCTACACGCCCCGGACTAGAACCTGCACCAATGGGGCCTGTTTCGCGGGAGCAGCCCGCCTGTCGATCTATGATCGGAGAGTCACTATGTAGGACGCGTAGAACTCTCAGACCATCTCCTCACTGTATCGTCCCAAGGGACGGGCTGTCCACTTTTGGCGATGCCTGGTGAATATGTTGTGGATCTCCGGCATCGAGGGGAGACTCCCTGTAAGTACCCGCCGCTCCAGGGTGAGTGTTCGAGTCATTACTCCTTTATCGGTCAAGAACTTCGTGTCGAAGTAAACCTGAAACTGGCCTTCAACGCACCATAAGTTTGGCTGGTCAGAGGCTGGGGTGGGGACCGGGGCTGGTGCGCCGGACGTGGAGTCTGAACTGTCAGCCTCATCAGACGAGGCCGACGCTGCAGTAGTGGCGGGTGCGGGAACCTCAGCAGATCCTGAAGCTTCCTCGGACCAGGATGCTCCCAAGGAGCCAGACGCTCCTTCCTCGTTTGTGGGCGACCCAGAGGGTGTGCCGGTCAGTGTGTGCTCCTCATCAGACTGGGAGGCAGTGACTACGCCGGACGCCACCGCCTTGGGTGTGGCTCTGGGGGCACGTGTAGCACGGGAAGGAGCGGAGGTGCCTGGGGGCTTGTATTCAGGGTCCTGCTCATCATCAGACCTGATGATCAAACGTGCAGACGGGGCGGCAGACTTAGATCGCCCGCGTGCATAAGTGTGGTCTTGCTTGGGTGCCATAGTCGATAGTACCTGTAAAGGGGCAATGTTAGTATGAGTAGTGGCAATCAAATCAGGCAAGATCATATGACATGAATCTTTAAAAAATGTGTTAGTAATATTGAAACTGTACCACATGACGTGACCTATGACGACTCGTCATGACTATGACGGACCGTCATGAGGTCCGTCGTGTTATACTTGGTATATGTATATATAAGGAACCCTGAAGGAGGGGTCGCTGACCATCATGACGGTTAAGCAGGACGGACCATCGTGGGTATGACGGTCCGTCGTAAGGGTCCGTCGTTGGACACTTAGAAAATGATGGGAGAACCTCAGAAGAGGGTTCTCTGACTATCATGACGGTCGTGCAGGACGGACCATCGTGGGTGTGACGGTCCGTCGTAAGTGTACGTTGTTGGACACTTGGAAAATTTTTGGAGGCCCATATCATAGGGGTCTCTAACCATCATGACGGTCGTGCAGGACGGATCGTTGTGGGTGTGACGGTCCGTCGTAAGTGTCCGTCGTTGGACACTTGGAAAATTTTTGGAGACCCTTATCATTGGGGTCTCTGACTATCATGACGGTCGTGCAGGACGGACCATCGTGGGTGTGACGGTCCGTCGTAAGTGGCCGTCGTTGGACACTTGGAAAATTTTTGGAGACCCTTTTCAAAGGGGTCTCTGACCATCATGGCGACCGTGCAGGACGGACCGTCCTGAAGACAACGGTCCATCACAGGCGTCGTTGGGGAGGGTGCTAGGGCTTATGCGACAGACCCTACGACGGACCGTCATCGGGGTCTCGTTCTGAATATCAGAGACAGAACTGTAGGTATCCTAAGCAACCCCAATGAACACATATGGTCTTGTAGTGTTGTGGACCTCTATGTGTCTATCCCAACTACCTAGGAAACTATTAATGTGAAATCACCTATGTCTGGGGTTATTATCATGGCAAATTCAAACATTTAGAGCCTAGGTCAAGACATAATCTTAACAAGGTAACAAGAGACGAGTAGGAACGAAATAATAACTAATAAACAAATATACAAGAGAAATGAGTACAAATTTAGAGACACATACCTTGGAAATTGAGAAAACACAAGTGGGGAATGATTCAGGTGGCAAGGTAGATAGCAAAAACAGCAGCACCGACAAGTAACTGATAGTAATAAGGTTGGGGAGATTGTGGAAGTAATGATCAGTGGGGGAAGTGTGGAAGTGGAAAAGAGAGGGGAGATGAGAGGAAGTGGAAGTAATGGGGTGGAATATGGAGGGATGGGGAGTATAAACGGTCAAATTTTGAAAAAGGGTCCAGCCGGGTCGGGTCGGGTTAATTTCATTAATCGCGCGACGGTACCCCGACGACGGTCCGTCGCACATGCGACGCCCCGAAGTGGTGTCCGTCGTGTGTGCCCTAGTTTCAAAAATGACAGAAATACGTACCTGGTGTGACGGTGCATACGATGGTCCGTTTCACACGCGACGGTCCGTCGTTGTATCCGTCAGTGGCTACTGCGGAGTAGTTTTCTGCAGAATTTCCTGGTGATGTGCCTGCAAATTTAAAACCCATTTATAGAAAAATGCTACAATTATTAAAAAGACGACAAGTATTGGGTTGCCTCCCAACAAGCGCCAGATTTAACGTCGCGGCACGACTGGGGCCACTTGATTACTCAGACTTCATCAAGATGGTATGCCTCGATCACTTCATTCGCCGATTCAGCATGCCCTAGATAGATTTTTATGCGCTGTCCATTCACCTTGAACCACACACCCTCCTTTGTTTCCAACTCGACTGCTCCATGAGGGAATAGTTGGGTAAACGTGTAAGGACCAGTCCATTTGGACTTGAGTTTTCCTGGAAACAAGCGCAATCTGGAATTGAATAGAAGCACTAAATCCCCGACCATAAACTCTCATTTTTCAATTTTGTTGTCATGATACTTCTTCATCTTTTCTTTATATAGGGCTGAGCTTTCATAGTCTTTTAAGCGAAATTCATCAAGTTCATTCAACCCATTTAACCGTTGCCCTGCAGCTTCGCTCCAATCCAATTTCAACTTCTTCATAGCCCAAATGGCTTTATGCTCTAACTCAACCGGAAGATGACAAGCTTTCCCATATACAAGTTTGTATGGAGACATACCTATGGGAGTCTTATAAGCTGTCCGGTAGGCCCAAAGAGCATCATCAAGCCTCCTTGACCAATCTGTTCTACTAGCATTCACTGTTTTGGACAATATTTGTTTGATCTCCCGATTCGATACCTCAACTTTCCCACCAGTTTGAGGGTGGTAAGGTGTGGACACATTATGGCGAACACCGTATTTCTCCAATAACCCCTTGAACAATCTGTTGCAGAAGTGGGAACCCCCATCACTAATAAAGGCCCTTGGAGTGCCAAAACGGGAGAATATATTCTTTTTCAAGAATGCAGTGACACTCTTCCCTTCATTGTTTGCGAGAGATATGGCTTCGACCCATTTAGATACATAATCAACTGCTACAAGAATGTACTTCATCCCATGAGAACTCACGAAAGTGCCCATAAAGTCAATACCCCACACATCAAATAACTCAATCACAAGAATGAGGTTTAGAGGGAGCTCTTGCTTTCTTGAAATACCACCATCTCGTTGACATTTGTCACATGATTTAGCAAACCCATGAGCATCTTGATGAAGAGTTGGCCAATAGTAGCCACATTGCAATATCTTGTGAGCGGTTCGGATACCACTGTGATGTCCGCAAACAGGTGAAGAATGGCATGCCTCAAATACAATCAACATTTCACATTCGGGCACACAACGCCGAAAAAGCCCGTCGGCACAACTCCTATACAAGTATGGTTCATCCCAAAAGAACTTCTTCACATCTTACATGAACTTTTTCCTTTGATGAAAGGACAAGTCTGATGGAACAATATCACTAGCAAGATAGTTCGCAAAATCTGCGAACCATGGAATCAAGTCTTGTGAAGCAGCCAATACATGTTCATCGGGGAAAGTATCATCAATGTCAGTCTTATTCCCTAACTCTCTCATAGCTTCATCCTCTAGACGGGACAAATGATCAGCAACTTGATTTTCAGTCCCTTTTCTATCCAACACTTCAAAGTCAAATTCTTGCAGCAGTAATACCCAACGAATCAGCCTTGGTTTCGCATTCTTTTTATGCCATCAAATATCTCAGTGCTGAATGGTCAGTATGCACTATGACTCTAGTACGTAGCAAATAGGAGCAAAATTTTTCAAAAGCAAAGACTACTGCGAGGAGTTCTTGCTCAGTCACTGTGTAGTTCTTCTGGGCTACATTTAGGGCTTTACTAGCATAGTAAATAGGGTGAAGGATTTTGTTTCTTCTATGTCCCAATACTACACCAAGAGCAACCCCACTAGCATCGCACATTACCTCAAATGGACTGTTCCAATCCGGAGAAATAATGATAGGTGCAGACACTAACTTCTCTTTTAGCTCACTGAATGCTTTAAGACAGGACTCATCAAAACAAAATTTACATTCTTTCTCCAGTAATTTGCACAATGGGTGCGCAATCTTTGAGAAGTCTTTGATGAATCTCCGATAAAAACCTGCATGCCCAAGAAAGCTTCTCACACCTTTCACAGAGATCGGCGGGGGAAGTCTCCCTATTACCTCAACTTTAGCTCGATCAACCTCTATACCCTTTTCTGAAATGAGATGACCCAACACAATACCCTTTTTCACCATGAAATGACACTTTTCCCAGTTTAGTACTAGATTGCAGTCTTCACATCTCTTAAGAACCTCATATAAATTGTTCAAGCATCACTCAAATGAATCACCAACCACAGAAAAATCATCCATAAAAACCTCTATAGTATCCTCCACCATATCAGAAAATATTGACATCATACATCTCTGAAAGTTTGCGGGTGCATTGCACAACCCAAACGGCATTCTTCTGAACGCAAAAGTTCCATATGGACAAGTGAAAGTTGTTTTCTCTTGATCTTCTTGTGCGATAGAAATATGATTATACCCCGAATACCCATCAAGAAAACAATACCACCCTTTTCCAGCAAGTCTATCCAACATCTGATCCATGAAGGGCATAGGAAAATTGTCTTTTTCAGTCCATGAGTTCAGTTTACGGTAATCCATGCACACCCTCCATCCAGTAACCGGTCTCATCGGAACAAGTTCATTCTTTTCGTTGGGGACCACATTCATTCCCCCTTTTTTAGGTACACACTAAACCGGGCATACCCAACTACTATCGGCGATTGGATAGATTACTCCAGCATCCAACCACTTGATAATTTCCTTCTTCACAACCTCTTGCATAGGAGGATTCAAGCGTCTCTGGTGCTCAATACTCGGCTTATAATTAGGCATGAGTTTGATTTTGTGAGAGAAAATACCAGGAGGGATCCCAATAATGTCCGCAATGGTCCACCCAATAGCTCTTTTGAACCTTTTTAGTACCTTCACCAAACTCTGAACCTGTTGTTCATCTAGGTCTGAGGCAATGATTACCGGCAAAGTGTCACCATTTCCTAAGAATTCATACCTAAGATGAGGTGGGAGAGCTTTTAATTCAATTTTTGGAGCTTCCTCTATAGATGGTTTAGCGGGTGGGGACTCGCAATTCTTCATATCAAGCTCAAATTTCTTCGGTTTAAACCGAACATCACCTTGGTCAAGAGCCGCTACTAATGACTCATACTCTTCAATGCAATCGCTATCAAAGTTCATTATCACTGCCGCTAATGCTTCGACACCTAGACGTTCTTCTATTTGTGTCTTAAAGGTCTCACCCATGTTGTAGGATATAGCAGATGCCGATTGGAGCTCACCACTCTGCTTCATGGACCTACAAATATTAAAGATCACTTCCTCACTGTTCAACCGAAATTTCATCTGCCCCTTTTCCATGTCTACTAAGGCTCTTCCCGTAGCTAGGAATGGCCTCCCAAGGATAATAGGAACTTCAAAATCAACTTCACAATCAAGAATAACAAAATCGGCTTGAAAGATGAATGACTCCACTTTTACTAGCACATCGTGGAGTATTCCTATAGGTCGTTTTACTATTCGATCAGCCATCAGTAGCCGCATCATCGTGGATTTTGGGTCACCCAAACCCAACTTCTTGTAAATAGAGAGGGGCATGAGATTTATGCTTGCCCCCAGATCACATAATGCTTTCGCAAAATGTAACAGCCCGATTGTACAAGGAATAGTAAATGCTCCCGGATATTCTTTCTTTTGGACCAGAGATCTTGTAGCAATAGCACTACAATGCTGCATCCTATCATCATCCTCAAAAGTGACCGATCTTTTCTTTGTAACCAGATCTTTCATAAATTTGGCGTAACCGGGCATTTGTTCCAAAGCTTCTACCAAAGGGACATTGATAGAGAGTTGCTTCAACATTGTTATAAAACGCCGGTATTTACCATCCTCGGTCTTTTTCACTAATCTCTGAGGAAATGGGGGTGGTGGCCTAGGCATAGGAGTTACCTTGTTAGGCACTTCAGCATCTTTTGCAGTGTTATCCTCTAATTCAGCATCAACTTCTACCACTTTATCAGATTCTGTTGTCACCTTATTCTCATCAAATGGCATAGGTGGATCAATGGTTTGCTTGCCACTGCTAGTAATAATTGCCATACAATGTCCATCATTTTTTGGATTTTGGACAGTGTTTCTAGGAAGAGTGCCCGGTTGCCGTGTGTTCACAGTTGCAGATAGTTGGGCCAATTGTAACTCAAGTGGCTTAATTGATATTCCATGGGTATCAACTTTTTGCCCAATACCCGCTACATCATTCCTCAACTCTTTATTTTGCTCATCACTAGCATCGAACCTCCTCATCATTTTGTGCAACATATCCTCAACTCAAGCCATACTATCTCCACCATCCCTAGGAGTAACTTCACGATTTTGAGGAGGAACATAGGGTCCACTCATGTCGTTTCTATTACCATAGTTACTCCTGTTGAAGTTGTTGTCGCGGTTATAGTTACCATCTCGGACATAATGACCCTCACGATTGTAGTTACCATAGTTCCGACCTTGGTTCCCTTGACCTTGGCGCCAATTATCCTGATTTGAGCCTTGGGCGCTTGGTCGGAAACCCGCCATTTGTTCATTGACTGCATAGGAATCCTCCTCATAGTAACATTCACCGTTAGGGGGTAGTTGTTTAGCTAAGTAATTGACTGCATTTATCTTCTCTTCACCCCTAGTGACATGTTTTAGTACCAACCAAAGCTCAGTTCTCATCTGAGCCATTTCCTCACGAATGTCATCTGTGGCTGGGTTGTGAGTGGACTGCACTGCGAAGGTGTTTCTCCCTGTATCGGACATCCTAGTACTACAAGCTTTGTTGTTACGGGAGATTTTCTCTAATTTCTCAGCAATCTCAGCATAAGGGCATTCTCCATAAGATCCACCTGCTATAGTGTCCAACACCGCTTTATTGTTATCATCATGTCCCCTATAGAAGTATTCCTTTAGTGACTCATCATCAATACGGTGATTTGGGACACTTCTCAAGAATGAGGTGAATCTATCCCAAGAACTACTAATTGACTCTTCTGGTAGTGCCACAAAGTTATTCACCCTATCTTTGTGGTTTAATTTCTTGGAGACCGGATAGTAGTGTGCTAAGAAGACATCCCGTAATTGGTTCCAGCTAAAAATAGAGTTGTATGGGAGCTCAGTAAACCACATAGCAGCCTCTCCCGTCAGTGAGAGAGGAAACACTCTGAGACCTATTACATCTAGATCCAAATCAGGCCTCCCCACACAACTCTTACACACTGCCCTTACCTTAGCTATATGGGAATGTGGATCCTCAGAAGGTAGCCCTGAAAACAAACCTCTGGCAGTGAGCCTTAGCATCAGACTACTAGTTACCACAAAAGTGTGGCCTGTAGGTAGAGGAGGCAAAACCAGTGGCCCGTCCGAATCTCCTATGTTATCATAGCCTCTGTAGTATGCTTGGGGCCGTGGAGCGGGATTCTGTCCCCTCTGTTGATGTTCACCCGGAGCATCGGGTAACATCTGACCATGAACATCAGCCGGAGCTGGGATGTTCTGGTTTGGATCCTCATCATTGATTCCCAAGTTACGATTCATGTTTCGCAGTGTACGTTCTAGCTTGTGATCGTAGGGGAACAACGGTTCTCTTCCTCTCCATGTATTTGGCATACAAGGAGGATAATTCTGAAAAGGAATCAAAAACAATAAAACAAAGTAAAATCCAGAAAATATCAACTAAACTATAGTAAGAAGTTCAAGTTAATCTAAAAGCTAAATTCCCCGGCAACGGCGCCAAAATTTGATACGCTCAAACTTACTTCTCAAATGAGAAGTAGAGCGGCCGCGTCAAGTAAATAACCCGACTAGTGAGGTTGGGATCGTTCCCACGAGGAAAATATTCTAGACTTAACTCCAACTTGTAATTACTATTGTTCGATTAATGACTTTCTTAAAAAGTAAAAGCATAAAAGGGGGGTTTTGTACTTCCTAATAAAATAAAAAATAACTAACGAACTTGACAGAGACACTTAACAGCTTTTAATGTTGAGTTTTAATCAAGTAATCAAAGTAACTAGGGTTTACGTGTTCCCCACAGGTTCATAACTTGATAATTCTAGCTATAACAATTCTTTCATAGTATCTTGCATGCAAAGTGATAAGCTATGTATTTCTAAATCCTTGGTCCGGCATCTAGAAAATCTCACTCCGCACCTTGGTCCGGCTACGTGTGTTGCTTTCCTAACCCTTATCCTTACCTCATATTAAGCATTATATTCGATATTTGACTCAGTTATTACCTCGTACCAATCAATAGTAGCCTATTAGATAGTATACACTAAATCTATGTTAATAATTCTTTTCCTATTATCTACCTCCTTGGTCCGGCAAGTAGCATTAAGGCGAGTTCTAACGTTGATCATCCGTTAAAAAGATTTGTAAGCGAAAGAATTATTAATACATACAAGACACTATTCTAGAATTGTTATTTTAGCTAGGGCTTATCTCATTATTTGCCTATGGTTCCCACAACCCTAGTTATAGAGTTTAGTTCCTCATATCCATAAACACAACATTCAAATATATTAAACAAGAAGTCATGTACTTACTTTAATGAGAAAGAATAAAGTCTGAAAATTTGCTTGATTTATCAACAAGAGTTACTTGTAAGAATCTCCAATAATCAAAAACTCAGAAAAACAAAGTCTAATAATATGATGTTAAATCTCCCAGAGTCTAACCTCAAAAACGAGGTTTTTCGAACTATTTATAAAAAAATAAAAACCTAATTAAACAAGGATTCTAATTACTAGAAATCTGCCAAAACGCGGCTGGGTCGACGGACCACGCGACGGAACGTCGTGGTCATGACGGACCGTCGTGGGCTCCGTCGCCCCATACTTGGGTGCAATTCTTCTGCTGCTTTCTTCATTCCCCTCGACGGCAAGTGTGACGGACCGTCGCAGGCACGACGGTCCGTCGAGGGTCTTCGTTACAAAATACTTCAACTTTTGGAATTAGGGTACTGGGATCACTTCTCTGATCTTCGCGACGAACCTGCAGGACGGACCGTCATATCCATGACGGACCGTCACAAGCTTCGTAATCCCACACTTGGTCAGACTTCCCCATCTTCCTTCAGCAGCTTCTCTACGCTGCCACCTACGGACCGTCACAAGCACGACGGACCGTCATAAGCTCCGTAGGTGGTCTCTTCTACTTTTTTCGCTCAAAATCTCCGCATTCAGCTTTAGACAGATTTCCTGCAAAACAAAGAAAAACTTATATCAAAATTAGCACAAAAAGGGCTTTCGGACACACTAAACTTAATGTAAAAGTATTAATTATACCGTGAAACCACGGTATATCAATCATCTACCACCACGCGAACTTAAATAGAGTATATTTTGGGAAAATGAAGGGAAATCTGGATCAATTCAAAAATTCAATATTTTTTCAATTCCCGATTTCCTGTAGTATGGTCGATTGTAAGCATTTAGGATTGTTCTGCGTATAGTTGGTATTGTGTTTTCTAGAATGGGGTTTGGCTGGGTCTTTTTGGAATTGAAAGTGGGCTTGGGGGGGGGATATTGGATTGATCCACTAGAAGTAAAGGGAATTGGGTTGGGTTTTTTTTTGTATTAAGAAAAGGCCAAAAATCAATTTGGTTGAGATATATGGCTATGAATAAATTAATCAATAAGCTTCTAAATTTTAACGAAATGAAATAATTGACTTGATTATAAAATAAAAATAGTGAAAAAAATTAAAAATATAATTAAATGCAACCTATTATATAACTAAACTAGCTAGTAAAATATTTTATCAAAGTGAAATCTTTCTAGGCGATTTTAGCAATTATCATAAAATATACTAATCATATACATATTTATGTAAACGATATATATTATCTTAAAATTATAAAAGTGATGAGATTAATCTAAAATGACTTAAAAATATTTTAAATTTTCTATAATCTAATTATTTCAAATCGTTAAGAGTTAAGAAACTCGATGATTTATTCATATTACAAAGGTACAGAATTGGGTGTCAATGTGTGTCTTGAAGATGCGCTATCTAAATGAGGTATAATATGAATATGA
This sequence comes from Solanum lycopersicum, assembly GCF_036512215.1. Lineage (NCBI taxonomy): Eukaryota > Viridiplantae > Streptophyta > Magnoliopsida > Solanales > Solanaceae > Solanum > Solanum lycopersicum. The sequence goes on from NC_090808.1 coordinate 52,715,276, forward strand.
AGCATGATAGTGTGCGAATTTTGATTATGTGTAAAAGTCAATGTTCTTAATATGGTGGTTATGTGAAGAGTATTCTCACATATACCGTCACACACACTTCGAATGAATGAATAAAGTTAATTAATGAAAATGGGGGATTCTAGGGTAGACATCATTCGTGAGTAGACATGAAGTGTCTAACACCAACCCTACTATTCCTAAGAATACTAGTGAATTAAGAACGGGGATTTTGGGGTGGATACTTTTCGTGAGTTGAGATGAAGTGTTTAGTAGTGACCTCCCTATTCAAAAGAGCTTTCCAAATAAAGGTTGGAGGTTGAATACTCTTCATGAACTGAGATGTAGTATTCAAAAGTAACCTCTAGAGATTGGTACATTTCGTGAGTTGCGATGTAGTACTTGGTAATCCCTTAACCTATACCTAATGAATGTAATGAATGTCTACAACTCCGTGGGGCCTTATTGTGAGCACCGGGATGATTTGAAGAATGGGTGGATCCTCCTCGTGAGTGGAGATGGTGTATCCAATTTACCTCATGAAAAAGTAATCTTCATGAGTTGAGATGAGTTACTTATAAGCAATCTCCTTATCCCGTAACTTTGCGCCCGCATAGGTTTAGCTAGTGGAGATCCATGTAAAGGCTAAGATAATGACCCTACCTTAGGCAAGTGGGGATCCCTCGTCCGATAGGAGTTAATAACGAGATTTCATGCCTAGCTAGGGTAAGTTGTGGAACAGGACGCTATATATCTATCGCACAAGTAGATATTTGAAAAAACTCTTGGTGTGTCCTTATATGAAAATGTATGGTGGGTTACTACGTGATGTTAATAAAGTAAGTTTACTTTATGTCTAATGTTATTGAAGCGTGTTGATATTATGTCTAATTATGATGAAGTTATGTAAATGATGAATGTGATGTTTGTAGTCTAAGGTGCTTCCTAAGGACCATTAAGTGGAATTAGTAGTATGGGATGCTACTTTCACATTGCAGAAAGTGTAACTTGGGGGTTGTCTTAGAGGATGGTCTTCATGTGAAGATCTTGAATGTATGTATGTTTCCTCGAGTACCTTTAGTGATAGATGTTGACTTGTTAAATGAAATGAAGCATTCTTATATTTAGTAGTCTTAAAGATCAATTAGGTCGGTATTGAAGAGGTTGTATGAGCAGTCTCTTTATGTCTTATGTAGGTGAGTCTTAGCTAGGAATTAGAGTTCATAATTCCTTAGGTTACTAAGGTTTGTAATCTTTTGTTGAGGATCAAATTTTATGAAGTGGAGTTAAATCCTACAGAGGTATAGATCGTTGTTTTTACCCTTTATAAGTTGGGGGCTTTCGCGATAATATATTCTGTCATTGTTTTATTTGCTTTACAAAACGTAACTGCTCTAATATGCAAAGGAACATATAGAATATACATGTTCTTTAGGAAAATTTGGGTGTCAGAATTCCAACAGAGTGAAGATAACAGGGACATGAAATAATGAGAATGGAGAAACGGAAAGACCTGGAAGAGAGTACAAAAAAAAAAGTTGTCAACGACAAGTGATTTAGCCAAGGACATGTGATTTGTTTAAAACAAGAAATAGTGTATATGAAAGACCAACAAGAGAGTAAAAAGAAAAAAGTAGTCAAGGACAGGTGACTTAGTCGATGACGGATTATTTGCTGAAAAACAAGAAATCGTGTACACATGTTGTGCGTTTTTGGAAAATTTAACTTTACTTGCAGAAAAACTATTATATAACATTTTTATTTCATTTATATTATCTATACTTAAGTGAAAAAAATACTAAAAATATATTTAAATATATAAAACAAAATAAAAAAAAATATAAAAATAAAATAAAAATAAGTTCAAGCAGAGATTTAGATGAGGTGGAGTATATTTTTAATTTATCTTATTAAATCGCGATAATTGAATTCATTTGATTGATAACTAGATTACACCCGTAAATGCTAGAATCATTCTTCTTTTTTATCAAAATTTAATAAATAATTAGATAATAATATTACTTGTGCCATTTCAGAATAACAATTTATGACTCATGTGATTTGTGAATAAACTATATAAACTACTAATATATCATCATATTTAAGAATAACGAAAACATTATAATATTATAAAATAATGACTGGTTGAATTTCCATTCCTTTCCTTTAATTTACAACATTTATATGGGAAGTTAATCCAACAATAATTGCATATCTAATATAATCTCGTAAGCTATATTTGTGAAAAAAAGTCGATATTGTTGGTATTGTGTTATATGTATCGAGAGAGGAGGATGGTGAATACTAAAAACTCGAAGGCGTCAATCCATAGTCCATTCGATATAATCCTATGGAGAAAACAACGTTAGTTGTTGTTTTGATTTTTTTCATCGAAGTTATCTCTCCAGATTTGTTTGCACAGAACTCTTTGTTGTCTATAGCATCGGCAGATAGAAAGCCAATAGCAATAGATAAAGCTACTCAAATCAAGTGAAGATCCGACACAACTTGGGTCGAGGTTATACTTGATCTAATGGAATTACTTGCAAATCATATAAGATTGCAGTTTGAGGATAGAATATCTGGTAAGTTGAATGAGGGATCACTACATTATACCCTTAAATGCTAGAATCACTCTTCTTGTTTATCAACATTTGATAGATTATTATATAATAATTTTACTTGTGGCATTTCAAAATAACAATTTATGACTCGTCTGATTTGTGAATAAACTATATAAACTACTAATATGTCATCACATTTCAAGAATAACACAAAGATTTAATATCATAAAACAATGACTGGTTGAAATTGTCATACCTTTCCTTTAATTTCTCACACTTGTATGCGAAGTTAATCCAAATATAATTGAATATCTAATATAATCTCGTAAGCTAGATTTGAGAAGAAAATTCGATATGTTTGGGTTTGTGTTATATTTATCAAGAGAGCTGGATGGTGAATAGTAAAAACTCGAAGGTGTCCATTTTAGATAGTTTGTCCATGGACAGGATAACAAATGTAGGGTTTTTCCATGGTCCATTGGATATATTCCTATGGAGAAAACGACATTAGTTTTTGTTTTGATTCCTTTTATCGAACCTATCGCTCCAGATTTGTTTGCAAAGAAGTATTTATTGTCTATAGCATAAGTAAATGGAAAGACAATTGCGATAGATAAAGTTACTCAAATGAAGCAAAGATCCGGAACAAGTAGGGTCGAGGTTATACTTGATCTAATGGAATTGCTTCCAAATCATATAAGATTGCAGTTTGAGGATAGAAAATATGGTAAGTTGAATGAGGGATCACTAGATTATACCCTTAAATTCTAGAATCATTATTCTTGTTTATCAACATTTGATAGATAATTATATAATAATTTTACTTGTGGCCTTTCAAAATAAAAATTTATGACTAATGTCATTTGTGAATCAACAATATAAACTACTAATATATCATCACATTTGAAGAATAATAAAAAGATTATAATAATATAAAATAAGGACTGGTTGAAATTGTCATACCTTTCCTTTGATTTCTCACATTTATATGCGAAGTTAATCGAACATTAGTTCCATATCAAATATAATCTTGTAAGCTAGATTTGATAAGAAAAGTCGATATGTTTGGGTTTGTGTTCTATGTATCGAGAGAGTTGGATGGTGAATACTAAAAACTCGAAGGTATCCATTGTAGAGAGTTTTTCCATGGACAGGAGAACCATGTAGGCTTTTTCCACGGTCCATTGGATATAATCCTTAGGAGAAAACGACGTTAGTTGTGGTTTTAATTCTTTTTATCGAACTTATCTTTCAAGATTTGTTTGTTAAGAAGTCTTTGGTGTCTACAAATTTGGCAATAGTTGACTAAGTTGTGTTTAACAAGACTTAGGAAATTTTAAATGTCTGTAAATATCGCAATAGTTCATTGAATAATTTTGTGCACTTTAATAGAGAGAAGTTAAAAATGATCAAGAGTTTGAGAGAGTTTTTAGATTTATTGGGGATATCCGCGAGTTTGTGTGGATAAAGTTGTAAGATTGTAATTATGAATTTTATTAAAATCAAGTATGTGTGTAAGATTTGTCTAAAAAGTTTGAGAAACTTTTACGGATGGTAGAAGTCTTATACCTAGGGGGTTGTGTCTTTATTAACTAGGAATTACAGTTTTTAATTTCTTAACAAGGAATTAGAGTTTATAATTCCTTAGGTTACATATGTTATTAATCTTTCATTGAGGCTCAGAGTTTAATCAAGTGGAGTTAAATCTTGAAGAGGTGTAGGTCATTGGTTTTACCTTTAATGATTTGGGGGTTTTCGCGATAATATATTGTGTCATTATTTTATTTTTTTAAAAACGTGCTATAATCTGCAAAGTAACAAATAGAATATAGTTGTTTCTTAGTCAAATTTCGGGGTTAGAATTCCAACACAATGAAAATTAGTTGTACATGGAAGAACGAGAATGGAGAAATTGAATGACCTAGAAGAAAGTAGAAAGAAAAAAAGTAGTCAAACACAAGTGATTTAGTCGAGAACATGTGATTTGTTAAAAACAATAACTAGTTTACACATAATGACCTAGAAGAGAGTGCAAAGAAAAAAAAAGTAGTCAAGGCAACATGTGAGTTAGTCGAGCACAGGTTATTTATTAAAAAACAAGAACTAGTGTACACATGTTGTGCGTTTTTAGAAAACTATTTTTTACTTGCGGCAAATTTTTTTCAAAAAACATTTTTATTTCTTTTCTATGATCTATAAAAAGGACAAAATTCTTAAAATATATTTAAATATTTAAAACAAAAAAAGAAAAATTAAAAAATAAAAGTAAGTTATAAGTAGAGAGTTAGATGAGGTGGAGTTTTTATGTTATTTTATTAAACCGTTAAGATTTAATTCATTTGCTTCACTCCTCTTCTTTATCAACATTTAGTGGATAATTACATAATGATATTACTTGTGCCATTTAAAAAAAAAATTTACGAATCACGTGATTTGTGAATTAACTATATAAAATACCAATGTATCATCACATTTGAAGAATAATGCAAAGGTTATAATATTATAAAATAATTACTTCTTAAAATTACCATACCTTTTTTTCATTTTTCATATTTATATTCTAAGTTTATCAAACAATAATTGCATATCTAATATAATCTCGTAAGCTAGATCTGAGAAGAAAGGTCGATCTTATTGGGTTTGTGTTATATGTATCGAGAGAGGAGGATAGTGAATACTAAAATCAAATGTGTCCATTGTAGAATATTTTTCCATGGACAGGAGAACCAATTTGCATTTTTTAAGAGTCCATTGGATATAATCCTAAGGTTACACCGATGTTAGTTGTGGTTTTGATGCTTTTTATTGAACTTATCTCTCCATATTTGTTTGCAAAGAAGTCTTTGTTGTCTATAGCTCGACAGTTGAAAAGCCAATAGTTATAGATAAAGCTACTAAAATAAGCCAAGACCAAGCACAACTAGGGTTAAGGTTATACTTGATCTATTGGAAAAAAATCCACATCGTATAAGATAGTAAGCACCGAGATCAGATAATTGTCGTTTGTTCTCAAAAATAAATTAAAATAACAAACAAGCTGATGATACAATGAATGTCTCTTTGAAAGGTACTATCAATAATGAAAAGTATCAAGGTGATGCGAGAGATATATTAAATGAAAACAGAATGGTTGATAAACAATTTGTTGTTGTAAATTCTGAGCAAAATCATACACACACTCAATAAATGTTTTTACAAGTAATATTGTTGCCCAAACAACAACTGAATATAAAGGGAAAACGTCAACAGTTGTGGTTGATGCGCGCCACACGTTAGTTCAGGCCAAAAACTAATGGAGTCAGGACACAAACTAATGGATACATCTGACGATATTGAAAATGCTGAAAATTCTGGGAACCATGTTTTGCAAGTTAAAACAAAGATGTAACTAAAAATCGAACGCAGAGTGCACACAAAAATTCAATAAGTAATTCAAGCATTTCCCCCACTAGTCAAACTAATTCTCCATGCAATTGAATAGGTTGTGAATGAAATTTTTCAAGAAAGTGAAAAAAGACAAGATATTAGTAATGTCTCAAGAGACCTATTATGTTCAAATAACATTGATGTTTTATCGAACTACTAGAAATTCGTTTATTGCCAACCACAAAAATGGTTTGAATGTAGTCGGAAAATGGAATTTTTCGATGACATTCTGACTATTTTTGGGTAGTCGACATATTGAACGTCGTAAAATATTTAGCGGCTACAGTAGTCAGACTTTGCAGAATACCGTAGTCGGAAAATATAAAACTAGTCCTTACCATTTAACTCTCTAAATGGAGGACTACAGTAGTTGAAAGAATATTAAAATAATAGTTTATTAATTAATAAAATCCAACTACAGTTGCCATAGAATTTAAGTAATTAATTATTTAATTAATATATCTTCCCACTACAGTATAATCATTTAAGTACTTTTCTGAGTAGTGTAGTCAGAATAAATAATTTATTAAATAAATAACTAGGTACTCACCGATTTCTGTAGTAGGCAATATTAATTTTTTTTAAGAAGTCAGGTCATTTTGCTGATTACTGTGATAAAAAAATTACATTTTTATGTAGAATTTTTTTTACTACTTGATACACCACCTGTTAAATTATACTACCATCCATTCGTAAAAGTTTAACAATAAAATCAAACATCAAATACATTACTAATCATTCAAATTTTTATTCAATATAACTAAACTTAAAAATTCAAGCATCACCTGAAGAAAGTCTAATAAGTATTAAATTGTAATTCAAAACAGAAGTAAATAGTTTAAAACAAGTCTAAATCTCATAGAAAATGTTCGAACATACTAAATAAATTTCTTCCGAAGAGTGTGAAGATGAAGCACCAAAAAACAATGCAATGAATGAATTCGGGAAGGTTGTACTCCAAGTCCATAAATTTTACCTTTCTTCACACCTTCTGCCATATTTTTTTCGTCCTTATGCCATATTTTTTATATATATCATCATATGAAAGTTGTGTCGTGGAACAAGCCTCAAAGATAAGTCGTGTTTCACTCCGTTCATGCAAGACTCTTTTAAATGAATCAAATCACTAGAAAAATACTATTTATGCCTCAAAATATATTAATAAAAATTTTACTTTTGAGGACCAACAAAACAATTCAACCATAGGGCATAGCCTTTTACAAATTAATAATGACTTCTTTAATAACTTGGGAACAAAATATCGAATAAGCAACAAAATAACAAATTTTGTTATCATTATATCCTATTAACAGATTCTATGAAAAGTTGAAGTCTTGAAATTTACATAGATCCGCCCTCTTTAGTTGCTGAAGCAGTAGTTACCAAAATATAGCATCAATAAATGTATTCTTGCATTGAGGATCAGAAGCAACATCAAAATCAAACTAAATGGATTAGTGGAGTGCATCATAATGGAGATAAAATAGCGCATGCTTTTAAGGTGGCGGTGATCGATCTCTATTTAGTCCAAAGTGATTAAGGATCATATCGAATTCCTATCTAAAGAGAATTGGAATTTGATTTACATATGAAGGCTATATACTTAGATTTATAACCTTATCTATTACTTGTAAAAAAAAATATACTTGGGTTGTCTATTCCTTAGAGTTTACAAATATCAAGTTATAAATAAAATCCTTCCATGGTTGTCAGTGATGTCCATAGAGAGTAAGAGATGAAGAGCTAGCCGGTGCATGCAACATAAGAATGTTGTCTTAGATAAATATCCCAGTCCATATTATTCATGTAAAAATACTTTTTGACCTTCAAAAACATGTAAGAACATCTTCTTTAAAAAAATAATAAGATATATAAACTTCTAAATCAGATGAGTTCTCGAGATCTAGATAGACTTTTGTGTGATGATAGTTGTAATTATGATCCTTCATAGTTGTGATAGTTAGTTTTCGTTAAATAGATCCTTCTGACAGTCTTGTACGTTGCAGCGAAGATTCCTTTGTATTTGTCCCCCCTTTCTTAATAAAACAATCACGTCTAACACATTTTGAATATTTGAGTCTTTTGTTCCCTCAAGAAGGTAATATGTCTACTGTATATCCACACATATTTCCTACACGAGATCACCAATGACACCTAAGTTTGTAAGCTTCAAATATTGGAAAGGTGTTGACTTTTTTGTTGTATTAACAACGGGATATAAATACAAAGAAATATAATCTTTAATGTAGAAAACTATTGAAACGATTTATTATAGGGACACCAAATATCACAACTATGATGGATCACAATTACGCTTATCATCACACAAAAGTCTATCTAGGAGAACACATCATTGATTATTTGGTTCTTTTTTCTTATGAGTGATAACTTCAATGTTTTTCAAGGTTAAAAAGCACTTTTCATGAATATAATTATTTAAGACAACATTCTTGTGCTGTATCTGTCAGCGCCTTATGAACTTAAGGTCACAAACATGTAATCTTCCATTCTTCCTCTTTATGGTCTTCACCGACTGTCAAGGATGAACACTCACTATTACTTGATATTTCATGAATTATGAGGGGAAAAAACCCCAAGTGTATAATTTCTTCATATATAAATAAAATTTCAATTCTCCTCCAATGATTTATCAAACAAATGTAGAGTTGCATTAATTTGATACTATTTGGATCTTATTTTTGGACTTGTGTCTGTGAAATTAGTTTTGAGAAGTAAATAAGAATTATATTTAACTGAAAATATGGTATTAAGCAGTTTTGTGGTACAAGACTCAAGAGATGCAGGTGCTTTTGAGAGACGAATAAACTTCTGAGTTATAGTGAAACACTTCCCAAAATATATGTAGAATGCAGCGATAGTACCAAATGTGTGCCACAATAAAATTAAGGGGGCCATGTACCTCTATTCACTGGAAGTGGGATGGTAGAAGTAAGATGACGTCTATAGTTTATTTGCTACACAGTAGTTAAAACATTTTCTACTTGCTAATTATATATCTATAGTTTCGATATTGATTTTTAAAAATTATGTTTGAATTCATAATGAAATATCTCAATCCTAGATGAAATAAATTAAACCATTAAGATTAAAATAGGGTACATGAAATTAAACCTCTTTGTTCTCCTATTTTTCTCAACAATAGCTAAATTCGACAGTCGATAATATCATTTTCCATCTTAATTAATTTTATGTTTATCCAATTACATTTAAACTCTCTCAAGTTACAAGTTTTTAATTGTGTAATAAAAACCCTCAAAGGACCATAATTAAGATTTGAAATTATACAAAATCATTCCCATGGAATCGATATAAAACAATATGATATTAAATGAAACATGAAAGCAAATATCGAAACATGAAAAATAACACTTGAAATGTTCCAGAAGGGGTTTTTTTCATAGATTTGGGGGATTATTCAAGAACGGACTTTTCGTGTAGATTTGGATTACGGATATCAGTGCAAGTTGTTGAGAAAATTATATTTTGCAGTCCTTAATTAGTTGGTGCTCCGGCACCGAAAGATGAAGGCGACAAACTTTCTACTCCTCTGAGAACGTCGACAATGTCAGAGTGTTTGAGAGAGAGTGAGTTATGTTTTTTATTATAAAGCATCAATCAAATGCTTTTAGCATTTGCTTACTTTCTATTTCCTTATTTTAATTCCTCTCCTATTTATTCTATTCCATAATTGAATGAAGGCAAAATCATCATTTCATTAAATATTGTGGCACCATCAAAGATTAAAAATGTGTTTTTCATTTACTTTTAAAGTTGATTAATGATATTCATTTATTATGGTGTGGTTTTAAATCAAATGGTGAATAGTCTTTATTTAAGTTAGAAATAGAAGAAAGAGGATAGAAAATAAATTTGGAAATTCGAAAAAAAGAAAATGATAAAAGCATTTGATTGAGGTTTTAAAAATTAAAAATTTGCCTAAGTCTCTGTCAGTCGGTATTGACACTTCCAGAGGAGTAGGAGCTACATTTTCGACATCTTCTGATGTCGGAGCACCAACAAAAAAGGATTGCAAAATGCAATCTGTTGAACACCTTGTACTTGATCTCCACAATTCTATTCTTCGTGAATACACTTCTCTAAAACATTCAAAGGTTTATTCTTTTTAACTAGATGCTTACCTTTATGTTTCGTTTACTTTCATGTCATTTTATTATTTGTCTTGATTCATCGTGGCATGATTGTATATAATTTCAGTTCTTGAATATGGTGAAGTAAGGTAAAATTGATGATTTTGATGACTATTTAACCCTAGTCACACTAAGGTTGCATAACTAATTAACTAAAAAAACATCAGTATCATACTTGATAAAACTCGACTATTGAAACTTTTTAACTCTAGCATCACCGATCTCTGGTAAATCATAACTATAATTTCTTCATGTTGAGCAGTTATTCAATATAATGTCGTTTTCACTGTAACAATACAACTTACCTAGTTTAACTACATCAAGCAAAATGAATTTGCACTAACATAGGTAGGAATGTAACATTCTCGTGTATATATGAGAAAGATCATACTTTAGCTATATTTATTTTATGTCTTCGAACAATATTGAACATGTTTCAAACTTGTATCATGGTACAATAAAACATTGATTCATACTGAACTAACAATTTACAAATAGTCTATGTGCCTATTGAAGATTTTTGTTATAATAAGTACATAAGACAATCCCTAGAATCAAACTTATAATATCTAAAGAACTTATCATTGTTGTTTTATATTTTTCCTCTACTCTGCTATAAACCCACATTTTGTATCAACATAAATATTCAGCATGGACCCAAGTCCCAACCTTAATGTCATGTAGATTATGTCTTGCAATAGGATTGTCATTGTCTAGTCGAATAAGATCAATAAATTTTCTATACAAATAACAAAAAAGAAGATAGAATGTGTATCAACTTAATTAACTTTAGATTATTCTCTGTAATGACTCTTTACTTTGATAAATGAAAATCCTTTATTTACCAAAAAAATGAATAACATTTTTGTCAAACACATTTAATGAGATAGTAGCATAATCATAGGGATGTTTAGATGTCCTAACTTGACGTTGAAGTTGATGAAGACACCGGAATTGTAAGATCGTGATGTACTTGAGATAATGTTCCACTGCGTTTGACACAATGTGTGTTAGAAAGAAGACAAGGAGTGATTGCCTGCCAATCTTTTAGGCGCCTCTCCAACAACGTTAATTCTTTTGCAGTGATTTCTAAACAACATAGTGGAAAGTATAAAAAACAAAAATAAAACAAATACAATGCAGTACTATTAAGACCAAAAACGGAAGATGAATTGAGAAGACATGATTTTTTTTAGGAAAAGCAAAGAACAACAAAATTCATTCCAAGGGCTTCCCTGTGAAACCTTATTGAAGTGAAGTTTCTCGCATTACCTATTATTAATAGTAGAGTTGATTAATGATTTGTACTAAGTTTCATCATCATCTAATTCGAGAGATAAAACCTACCTAGTATAAAACTTTCGGCAGGTTTAATTAATATTATATAGTATTAAATTTAATATGCAGTTACCTATTAGATTGTTTCTTTTTCAGAAATAACTCAATGTTTTTAGTGAAAATTAACAACAAATTAAAATATATAAGAATCCATGAGATAATCATAAGAGACAGACTGCAAAAATATTTGTTTAAAAACACTACAAAAAGTATTACGTTCCTTTCAATCTCATTTAATAGAAGTTTTGATATTAGTTTTCTACTAACGACTAGCAGGTCCCTTTTTAATGAGTCATTTTTTTAATTTTTTTCTTATGTGTCAGATGTTGGTACAAACTCTGTAACATATATTGATACTTATTCGACAGAAGGGCTAAATATAATTGAACTCCCTTCTACATATTTTTCTATTGTCATACTAGTATACTAAATTAACCAACTAAGAAATTGACCTCTTTAATCATTAAAAGACAAAACGAACACAAATCAAAATCATCAATAAGTAAAAATATAATGAAATTAAAAAATGACAAAATGAACTCATATATCAACCCAGCTAAATGTCTCTCTCCGTACAAAATTAGAATTGCCTTAACAAGATATGCCAACAAAGTAATAAATTAATATTTTAGATATATCATCTTCTCAGTACTACATCGTTATTTTATATTAATGATCTGTTAGCAAATTGATTTGCATATTCACATATAAGATTGAAAAATAAAAGAAAACATTGATTTTTGAAATTAATTCAGTTCACTTTAAAATGAAAACCAGAATCAAGTTTCACAGAGAAGTGGAAAAGACAACTATCATCTTTGTACCCTTTGGTCACTGCATTGTCAAATTGAATGAAAGACCACATTATATAAACCTCAATCAAAAGCTTTAAAGACCTATGCAAAATCGATATTTGTGCAAACCCGAAAGGGTAAAAGAAAATTAAATGCAAATCAAAACAATTAACCAAAATATACTAGATAATTGCAAGAACAATTGGAGAAGAAGCTTGGAAAGTTAATGTAAATATAAAGCATTGAGAGAGTTCCTTTTGACTAATTGCGTTACGTAAAAGCGGTTTTATAACCTGCACATTATTGTACAATAAATGTGTTTGTCAAGTTTATTTGAACTTCATAGCATGAGAAAAAAGAATGAGAGGAGTGGAATACCTTCTTATAGCCCCCTTGTAGTTAGATTCTAAAAACTTCATTGTCAACTTCCGATTGATTCGTAATTGAGAGGAATAAAATCTACAATTGTAATGGAAAACTTTCCTAAATACCTGTAGGCACGAAGTGCTAGTATCAAATGAGGTACCAGTATAAGGGGGTCAAATCTTGGAAAATTTCCCTCTTCCGGAAAGGAAAATAAAGGTAATAAGATATTTGACTATGTTTTCCTTGTTCTTTTTCCCAAAGGAGGGAAATGTTTGAGGAATTAGATCCCTCATTCTTCTAGAGTTTATTCATTTCATTATATGCACATGATTGCTAAGGTATCACTCCATGCTGCGATTCCAATATTTCATATATCTGTTCAAACACGCATTTTCTTCAGTGATTATTGAGTACCCTTTCTTCACACTACACCATTAAAATCTAGGAATATAAGGAAACATTTATACCTTTTACGTTAAGCTATTAAGGAAACATCTTAATGGCATATCAATTAGGGTTACTAAGGAATTCAAATTGTTAAAATTGAAAATGTCCTGTAGAGTCATAGTTTTTTTTCATTTCATCTTGTAGTCTTAGGATGATATTTATGAGAAAGTCAACAAGTGTTGATGAAAGTATAACTGATTTTAATAAGAAAAAAAAACACAATGCAAAGTGTAAAAAGCAAAAAAAAAAATAGTCAGCAGAAACAACACAGTAGTAGAAAGACCCAAAAAAAAGTGAAAATTTAGACCTCATAACTTAGAAAAGCCATAAAAACAGAGGAAAAGGCAATGTTCAGCACATATACGAAATCTCATAAAAAGGTGCACACAACATTGTGTTAACCTCATAACCGAAGGTGTTAAGAATGACAAATGCATATACTGACTAGTCACTTGATGCAGGCAAGGAACAAGATACATCACCAAATCGAAGACTCTTAATCAACCTGATTGCAAGAATAAAGTGAATCATGAGCAAATCTAATAAAGAAAGGAAAGTGAATATTTCATCAATCATATCAAATTTCACAGTTTGCAAGAATTAAAGGAAGACACACAGGGAATATATTTCATAGCTTGCACAAATTAAAGAAATACACATAATGAAATCTCTCAAGTAATAAAAGAAGTACAAGATAATTAAATCACGGTAAAATCAAGGAAGAAATATCTGGCCAGCAGTGAAGATCACAATTTGAATAAGGTACATAATCTAGATACTATCAAGGATTTCAAACAAATTTAAACACTGATTATAAACATTGATCTTTCAAATGAAAAGGCGAGTGAAAAGACTAAACAACACAACTTGATAAAATTAGGTAAACACCACCTAATTCACATAATATTAAGTCAAAATAAACCTCTATTCTTGAGCATTGAGATCAAAACAAGAGACAAGATCTAAAACTCACAAAGGGTGCTAAACAACGAAGTTAAATATAATACCTTTATTTAGTGAATTACAATAGGTATACAATATCACAAAAAAAAAATAAACCCAATACTTCACATTAAAAGAAGAAGGAATACGAGTGTTACCTTGTTTTGGGAAGCGACTGGAAATCAATCCTGGACGTGACGAATTCCAACATTACTCAGACTCCAAATAGTCACGAATTAACAAAACTTCAATGACGAAAATAAGAACTCCCAAAAACATAGCAAGGTGTTCTATTTCTTGCCTCCAAAAACTCCTGCCCTGAACAGTAAGGGTGAGGGGGTTTATATAGGACAAACTCTTGGTTGAAATAAAAAGGGAAAACGATGTGGGACTCTGGAAATTTTCAAATTCTTAATTGGGTCATGGATCTTTTAATGTGAAATGGGTTTAAATAATTTCGGCCAAAATTTTGAGTTAAAGGTTATATAGTGGTCCAAATATGAACTAAATAAAGTCCCTGAAGAGTGTTTCAAAGGGAAATTAGATGTACTGGAAAGTCAATTAATTACTCAAGCTTCTTAACTTTAACAACATCAAAATAATTATTTCAAAAGGAAAGATCTTAATTAAATTGTCAGTTTAAACAAAATAAGTTGCATAGTTCATTGAAGGTTATTTTTTTGGTAAATCAATTTACTAACTATTTATTCAAATTGAAAAAATATATAAATCTATATATTTTGAGTATAAAGATATATAATGCACAATAAAATGTGGAAAAAAGTGTTTTGGAAGATAATTTTATAGTATTTTTTAATTTAAAAAAAAATTATTTCCCATTGTTCAATATTTAAGAAGCTTAAAAATTAATAAAATCATGGAGGGTCAAAATTGGGTGTTAACAGGCATCATCACTATAACATATATTAACGCTACTTCAACAGAGAGCCTAAATTAATAAAACTCTCTAATAGTCTCCTTCCACTATTCTTAATTTACCCATTAAAAAATCGAGCTCTTCAACAATTTTATGACAAAAAGAGTAGAGATGATGAAATGAAAATGACTAAATGAACTCATATATCCACCTAACAAGAAGACTACCAGTAAAAGATATTGAATTGTCTTAACATGATATGACAATAAAGTAATAAAATTATTGTTTTAGGAATATCACCTTCTAAGTCTTACCCCCTTATTTGATATTACTTGTAACCGATTGATTTACATATACTAAAACATAAAACTAAAAAATAAAAAAAATAAAAAAGATTGATTTTAGACATTTAAATCAGTCCACTTCATGATCAAACAAAATGAAATATCTTTTTTTACCCCTCAGGTAACTGCAATTCAAAAACCCAATCAAAGATTAAAACATTAAAAATAATCCACATCTCTATATGTAACCCTTAATCAAAAGTTTTAAATACCGAAAAGGGTAAAAGAAAAAATTGAATGTAATCAAAACAATTAACCGACATATATATGTCTGCAAATTGCAACAACAATTGGGGAAAAAGCTCCGAAAGGTATCGTGATAATTGAACTTACACACCTCGTCTAAAGTATTGATCCTTTCCGTATACCTCCTTCCCCCCTCTGATTTGACTCTGTTTGAAATACAATGATTTTTATTATTGACAAATAGAGGAATAGATGTAAGGAACCGGTTGCGCCAACATGTATTTTTCAGATCGAATTCTAGTGGGATGAGGAAATCTTTAACCACCGAATTAGAGCTTATAAAGTTGTGGATGTATTTTTTTTACAAGAAACTTGAATAGAAAATTTCCTTTTATAAAGGAGTACTCAGGCAAGATTGTTTTCTTAATCAAATAGGAAAACTAGAAAAAAAAGGATGTTGAAGTAAAGAAGGATACAAAATCCTGAAAGAAGTAGAAAAGCAGAAACTTGCCACGTGAACATAAACCAAGTAGAAGAAGGAGTTAGTTTATTAATAAAGTTTTCTTATTCAGTTAAGGTAAACTGCGTCGAACTTTTTCTTTTCAAAGAAGAATGCAAGGAGGAGTCCTAATGTGAGAAGGAATTCGAGTCAAGTTAGGTTTAAATAAGCTTTTGTAAAGCGGGTAACAGTAAGTTATGTTGAACAATACTTAGGAGAGTTTTAAAGACTATAAATACTGCAATAGTTCATGGAAGAATTTTACGCACTTACATAGAGAAAAGATCAAAACATTATCAAAAGTTTAAGATTTTTAGGGGAGTATTGCGAGTTTGGGAGGAAAAAGTTGTAAGATTGTAATTAAGTGTTTTGATTACAATAAAGTGTGTGTGTGGGATTCATCTAACAAGTTTGAGAAACTTGACGCATGGTAAAAGACTTAATCCTGGGGTTTTTTAGTCTTGGGTAGCAAAGAATTACAGTTTGTAATTCCTTAGGCTACATAGGTTTGTGATCTTTTATTGAGAATCATAGTTTAATGAATTGGAGTTAAATCCAATAGAAGTGTAGGTCGTGGTTTTACCCATTATGAGTTGGAGGTTTCTACCATAATATATTATGTTATTATTTTATCTACTTTACAAAACGTAAATTTTGTAACCTGCAAAGGAACATATTGAATATATTTGTTCATTAGGAAAACTTGGGGTCAGGATTCCAACAAAGTGAAGATTACTGGGACATGGAAGAGTGAGAATGGAGAAATGAAAATACCTAGAGGAGAGTATAAAGAAAAAAAGGTAGTCAAGGATACGTAATTTAGTCGAGGACATGCGATTTGTTGAAAACAAGAAATATTGTACGCATGAAAGACTGAGAAGAGATTAGAGAGAGAAAAAAAGTACTCGAGGGCAGATGATTTAGTCTAGGACAGGTTATTTGCTTAAAAACAAGAAATAGTGTAGACATGTTGTGCGAGAAAAGTATTTTTTATTTGCAGCAAAACTTTTTTAAATAACCTTTTTGTTTCTTTTATATGATATATATGAAGAAGCAAAATTCAAAAAATATTTATTTACAGATTTAAAACAGAATAAGAAAAATAATTTTAAAAAAATAAATTATGAGCAGAGAGTTAGATGAGATGGATTAAATTTTTATTTTATTTTATTAAGCCTTCATAATTTAATTCATTTGATTGGTCACAAGATTACACCTTCAAATGATAGAAAACTCTTCTTCTTTATCAACATTTAATGGCTAATTAAATAATGTTATTACTTGTGCCATTTCAAAAAAAAATATGACTTGTGTGATTTGTGAGTCAACTGTAACAATTATTATTTAATTATTATTCATTGTTTCTTTCTTATAGCCCAAATTTACATTCAATCCAAATAATATCATAAATAGTATTTAATAAGGATATCATCCGTACATTGGTTATTTGATGCACGTACCAGATTAGGTTATAACCTCTATTAATTGGTCCTCCCTCCATGCACCCATTCGGGTTATCACATATTTTCTACAATAATTCAATTGTTTATTGTTGTGACAATATAGAGTTAGGGCTAGGAGGTAGAAACCAATTTACGACTAATGCTTCCGCTTTTCTCTTTGATGATGTCTTCCTCATCAGGTATGTACGCCTAACGATCTCTATGTAAGATTATTGTGTTCAAGATCCTTATACTATGTATCCAAGTATTTAATCTTATATCAATTATCTAAACTACTAATATATCATTACATTTGAAGAATAATGATAAGATAATAATTTTGTAAAATAATGACATGTTGAAATTATCCTACCTTTTCTTTGATTTCTCACATTTATATGTGAAGATGGTTCAACAATAAATGCATATAGAATATAATCTCATAAGCTAGATTTGATTAGAATCATGTATAAGTAAATTTACTAATATCCTATAAGCTAGAGAGATTATTCCTATTAAATCTTCAACAAAAATAAAATATTTCAAAATTAAATGAAAAAGAAACATAGTAATTAAAAAAAGGAAGCATACTGTCAATAATAGTCTAATTGATGAATAACGGAATATTAGTATGCCAAATTTTATATTTAAAATTTTTAAAAAATCATATTTATAAGTAAATAATATAAATGGCAATTTATGGACAAAAATTGTCATTTATCCAATTTAACTAAGCCTTTAGCCTTTTTGGGAAGTTGACAATGAGAAGAGTAAAGGTTTTGCTGACTATAAGAGAAGTAAAAATACAAATTAATTAATCATGAAGATTCATAAGAATAGAAAAAATAATTATAAGAATTTACTATGAAGTAAATCATCAAAAACGCACTACCACAAAATTTATTAAACATTTATTGATTTAATATCAACCAATGCATGTTGTGACGCTTTCTCCAGCTAACATGTGGTCAAGGGAGAGATAATAATATGTTATGTGGTATCACATCCTACACGTAGATATGACGATTGTTGGTGTAGTAGATGGACTTAGGGCCGACTCAACAAAATTGGGGGCTTTAATGTCAAACCTTAAATAGGAGCCCAATTATTCTTTTATTTTATTTTCAAAAAAATAATAATAATGTGCTATATATATATATATATATATTTAAGGTCAAACACATAAACAGATTCCTAAACTTGTTGATATTTCGCCTAAGGTACATCATCTATGCTATTTCCCTATTGAATCATTGAATAATTCATAATTTGTTCCTTTTAAACACTGTTGGCTAATGATGAATCAGATTTTGTGAGGGGTATTGGTAGGAGATACACATGTTGTTCTAGAACTCATTAATGCCTTCTTATATTATTTCCACACGTAAACAATGTTACTGATTTGCGTAGATAAGATAAGAAGGCATAAATCGTGAAGATTTGGTTACTGGGAGGTCGTTTTCTTCTTATCAGTGTCGCACAAATATTTTTTCTCACTACACTTCTCTCGCTTATTAATTAGTTTTGCATATAATTGTGTAACCCTATGTATTTATTTTAATATATTTGTGACAAATACTATTGGATTTTTAAATAAAGTATGCACTTAGCCGTTAGCTACTAACTAAAATTAATTATTTTAAAACACCCGTAATTACACAATCCTAATTAACAAATAGCTTAAAAATTTCCGACCCAACTTTGCAAATTGATCAAAAGTGACTCCAGCCAATACCGAGATCGGTAAAATGGTAATATTATAAAAATTTCCAAAAATGACCTTCCAGGTCTGGGTGATTACATATATAAATAATGCTAAATCAACATCTCTTTCTCCCTTTTGAGTTTAAACTTTTGAGCAAAAGATTGAGATAAGCTTAAATATATATACACAATTTTTCCTTTAGGTGATGCACACAAAAAAAATTGACATCTCAATGAAAATCTATAATATTGTGTTAAGAAGTTCTCGATCAAGAATATGTCGATCTATTAGCATTCTCTCCAATACTTGGGAGTTGGCTAACAAAGATTTACTCCATCTCAGACATTCTTCATATAAAATTTTCTTGCTTAACTTACTCGAGGTGATCAAATGTCTTGTCCTATAAATATTCAAATTCAAGTGATTCTTCAGTTTTACTATATACCATCTTCATCAAAAACCTAAAAAAATATAACACAAAGTCAACTCTCAGATCATTGAGATACCAAAAAAGTATGAAAAATAACACATATAAGAAAAAAAAGATAGTTAAATCACTACAAACATTCATATTAAAATATTTCAAGTTGGGAAGCTTCCTATCAATGAAAAAACACACGAACTCTCATCATATTTCACAAACAAAATGTTATCTAGGTAAAATTATTTGATGTTATGAGGATTAAAGGGTTTCGATATTTTGTTGGTTAAATAATATAAGCTTCCATACGCTCTTTGCTTCATAAGAAGTTTCCTATATTTGGAATATCTCCAAATGTAGGTTTGTAGTATTTTGAGTCTTTTTTTCCATAATTATTGATTACTTATCGCTCTTTTGGGATTTAATTTGAGAGTCGACATTTTGTTATGTTTCTTAGATTTTGTATGAAGATTATATTGATCCAGAAGAATCATTTGAATTCCCAAAGTTTCTCGGATATGACATTTTATTCCGTCCTTTTGTTTTAGATTTCTCTTTGTTTCAAGTCTTTAACCTTAATCAAGAATAAGCAATCTAGCCTTTAACTATTTAGAGGAATTTAAAATATGATTTTATACTTTTAAGAAAAGCAAAGAGGTTCTATACAAGTATATCACAATTTGTAAAACATTTGTCAACGATCACAAACTAGCCAGATTATTTTCTCATAGAATGTTCCCGAATAGACAAATAGATAAACTTAAAACTGATGTTAGAATTGACAAGAAATAGTTATAGAAAGAACAATAGTATAAATCAAATCGAGAAGAAGAAAAGGGGCAAACTTGAGGACAAAATTGAGAAAATAATTTGTTGTTGATTTACCTATAATCATAGGTGAAATGGAGCGATGTCCAGGAAGGCAAGAATGACGAATTGGCAAATTTATTAATTATTCTATTAATGAAGCCTAGAAAAAAAATTTCGAGGAAGAATGGGGGGATTTTGTTCCTTTGTTTTCAAGACTACTATGTGTATTGAGTTTCTTACTTCACACATAGTACCTTTCTCTGTACATTCTATACTTTTGCCCATGACGGGATATATATAGTCGAATCTTGTATATATTCTATGCTTTTTTTTAGATAAATAGATATTTAATTCTTTTATGATCTTTCACTAGATGTATTGTTTTATTGATATTGTAATACGACTAATGATTTGTGTACATTCTACACTTTTATCTTTGACTAAATATATGCACATTAAACCCTTCTTTGACCTTTAACTAGATATATTAATATAATTAATGGTAGTTTTTCATTCATGTATCAAAAGTCTAAGATAAAATGTTGTTGTAATATAATTAATGGTTATTTTCCATTCAATACCAAAAAGTCTTTTGATTTTATTAGTGATAATTTTTTTTCTTTCAATACCAAAAAGCTCTTTTCATTTACATAAGTATTTTGTGTTAAAAACACTTTTTCCAAGAGAGTAAAAATTATGATCTTTCTGTGTACATGATTATTCTAAAATTGTTCACTATGATCGAGGTCAAACTCTAAATAAGTTTCTAATTGTCCTTTGTAACACCTTAAGAATTCTTTCCTATAGTTTTGCCTCTATTCTCTTGATATTGAATAGTGCTACCTTATAAATGAATTCCTAAACATAAACTAGACAACAGCTGTAAAAATCTGAATCTAGTATCAATCAAGATCTTATATTCGAACTTCTCCAAGAAAAAAAATTAGCCATCAAAAACTAAAATACCCCTACATAACCAAACTACAATAATCAGAGTTCACTGTACCAATCTTGTTTGTTCAAAACTTCTTTTAGTTTTATAATGTTGGTTGTTTTACACCTATAACAATATTAGGAAATTACCCCGGCACACACACACACACACACACACACACACACATCTCCCAGTGGAGCCGAGCCATCTACTTCTTTAAGACCTGTTCCCAGGGATGCAGATCAATATGCCTCGGAGTGGGAAGGAAATTACCCCGGCACACACACACACACACACAAACACACACACACACACACACACACACACACACATCTCCCAGTGGAGCCGAGCTATCTACTTCTCTAAGACCTGTTCCCAGGGATCCAGATCAATATGCCTCGGAGTGGGAAGGAAATTACCCCGGCACACACACACGCACACACACACACACACACACACACACACACACACTATATATATATATATATATGTATATATATATATATATATATATATATATAATATGGGACGTACTAACTATCGGATTCAATTCATTGTTGTAAATTTTTTGAAATGCCTAAATTTGACGTGAACTAATTGAGCAGAAGCTTGGTGACAATTGAATGTAAAGTATACAAGGGATGAAAGATTGAATCTAGAGTTACTTTTTTTAGTTTTATTATTCAATTTTTGACATCCTTCATTACATTTCTTATTATGTCACTATAAATGTCTAGACACATCTATTATTAGTTAAGATTAAATATACTACGTGCTTGTTGTTATGCATGCCAATCAGAAAAGGAAGTTATCGCAGACATTGGCAATTGTCTTTTGAAAACAACTTTATAAAACAGAAACATATCAATCAGAAAATAATTGATTTTTTATTAAAAACATGGTTATAAACACAAAGGATTCAAGGATAAAATCATACATTTCAGAAAATAACATGATAAACGTACTTTTTTTTCTACAGTACATATGATTAATTCATAAATTAAAGTTTGTGTACCTTTAGTGTAACTTTCTTTTTTGTGAAAAATGACAAATTATTGAAATATACATGAGAAAAACTATATACAAAACTATTGATGTTATGTTAGGGATTTATTTGTTCCCTTATATAAAAAAGTAAACACATGTCATAAGATTAACTTTAAAAATGTTGGGCTTATAATTAAAAATTAAAGGTCTTTAATACAGAATTGACACAATGAATTTATGATTTTGTTATTCACCTTGTACCGTAAAAATAACATAGTAGTTTTGGTTTTTTAAAGGAGAAAAGACATAAAGTGACATCTGAAGTTGTTCCTAATTTTTAAAAAGACATCTTAATTGTGCAGATGTCTTATTACCCCCCTAAACTATTCTGAACAGGTATTATTACATCATTTTTGGATCAATTCCAAATTTTAAATGGCAAGTGTAATCACACACCAATCATTTTGTGACACATGTTAATTCAATTTGAAATATTTTTTTTAATTTCAAGTCTTTCTTTATTTCTTTGTCTTACTTTTTGACTTATTTTATTTTTATTATTTTTATTTTACTTTCATTTCAATTTTTAATTTATCTTCCATTCCAACTATCAAGCTCCCTCAATTTTCTTTCTTTATTTCTTCTTCTTCACCTCTTATATTCACCTAACCCCACACTCATATCAAGTTGAGCCCCTCCATTTTCTTTATGTTTTCTTCTTGTTATTTTGTTAAATTTCTTACTTTTCAAAATTATACTATTTTTTAGACTTTGTTGAGTTATTGATAACAAAACTAATTATTTTTCTATGAAAGATAGAAAAAATTGAAGGTATCATCATTTATTTATCTCAATTCCACATAAATTCAAAACTGGAAATGATAATTTTTAAAGCATACGAATTCTCTAAAAAATTGAAAAAATTTAATTAGAATTTTGATTAAAAAACTAAATAATGTCTACTAATCATCTTGAAATCTAATGGGTTTATCACATTTTTCGAAATGTATTAAAATATCTAGATATAATTTTAAAATTAAAGAGATTTAAACTAATATTAAAATAAAAGAAAGATGGAGTTGTGGTAAAAATTGACATTGAAAGTGAAAAGTCAATGAAGATGACAATGAATTATTGAATTGTAACAACCCAAAATGAGCCGCGAGTGGCACCCACACTTATTCTCCTAGGTGAGTGAACCAACAAATCTAACCCCAACATTTACCAGTAACTCATTTATAAATAGTAAAAATAATGCGAAAGATCCAAAACTTATTAACGAAATCAATTAAATCAACTTCTAAAGTTAAATACTTATTATTCCCAAAATCTGGAAGTCATCACATCAAGAACATCTATCCTCGAATTTCTAAATCTAGGTGTATTCAAGAAGATAAAAATAGTAAAAAGATGGTCCATGTCTGAACATCAAGACGTGAAGGAGAGAATTCAGCACGAGCTAGGAATAATAGCTCACCTTGAATTCTGATATGCTGAAGACTGGCTAGATCTGAGGACGAGTCGAAGTCGATGGCATGCTTTCTGCAATCCACAAGTTACAATGAAGAAAATTACAAGTAGGGGTCGGTACAAGGAACACGTACTAAGTAGGTATCATCGGCCAACTCAAAATAAAAAACAATATATGCTGAATAATAATATAAAATCAACCACAATACTTAACAGGTGACAACCAATGAGTATAAAAACCATTGGCAATAACACCAAGCACACCTTTGAGGACAGAAGCCTCCACACCATACTCATTTGGGAAATAGGTTCTTCGAATTTGAGTATATTAACATAATTCAAAATTCATTCTCTTTTTCATTATCGTGTTGGAACGTGACACTCCGATCCCCTGTTACTACCGTGTCAGAGCGTTACACTCCGATCCCCTAATACTACTGTGTCGGAACGTGACACTCCGATCCCCTAATACTACCGTGTCTGAATGTGGCACTCCGATCCCCTAATGCTACCGTGTCGGAACGTGACACTCCGATCCCCTAATGCTACCGTGTCGGAATGTGACACTCCTATCCCCTAATGCTACCGTGTCAGAATGTGATACTCCGATCCCCTAATACTACCTTGTCGGAACGTGATACTCCGATCCATTTATCTCATTATTTTAGTTCATCAAGCCTTCTTTATGTCAAGCCGTCATCTTAATGGAGAGGATTTAAGATTGAAGATTCAACAGTCTCATAATTCTGACCACCACAATTACACAATCACAACATACAAACACACAATCAAGCATACAGAAGACTTTACAATACCACCCAATACATATGGATCACTATTTAGAGTTTATCTATCACATAGAAATAAACCATAACCTACCTCAACCAAAGAATCATGATCAAGCAAGCTACTTCCCAATGCCTTTGCTTTGATCTTCGTTTTCACTCTCTCGCTCGTTCTCCCCTCTTCCTGTTCTTTTTATTTTCCTTCTGCAGATTTTTTTTCTTTTACCCTAATTATCATATAATCCGTTATTATAAAAGTAACCCACTATTTATTTCCTTATTATCTTCTTTAACCCCCAAGTAAATAAATTATTAAACTTACCCCACTAATTCCATAATTATAATCATGAATAGTCCAAAACACCCCTTTAAAAATATTAGTAGAAATCCGACCCAGTCGGGGTTACGCCGCTTGTGATGGCCCATCGTATCTATGATGGTCTGTCCTGCAGGTCCGTCACAAAGTTCAGAGAGTTAAATTTAGTAGTGAATTTACGCAACTTGTGATGGTCCGTCGTATCTACGACGGTCCGTGTTGCAGTTCCGTCGTGAAGTTCTGAGAGTCGATCCCAGTACCCAAATTTAATAGTTGAAGTGTTTTGGAACGAAGGCCCTTGAAATACCGTCGTGCCTATGACGGCTTGTCCTACCTGACGTCGAGGGTAATGAGGAGATCACCACAAGAATTTACACAAGTATGGGACGACGGAGTCCATCACGGTCCGTCGTGACCATGACGGTCCGTCGCGTGATCCGTCGACCCAGTCAGTTTTTATCAAACATAATTCTACTGCTCAAACAGACTAAAAAAGTTGTTACAATAGATACCAATTTACCCATCGTTCATCCTCGAACGATCATAGGAAGAAAAACAACGGCGAGAAAGAGTACATTAATATGTAACGAGATGTGGATATGTTTCTTGCATATCAGCCTTATTATCCCAAGTGGACTCTTCAACTGGCCAATTCTTCCTTTGAACCTTGATAGATGCAATCTCCTTTGATCTCAACTTGCGGACCTCTCTATCTAAAATAGCAACAGGCTCCTCCTCATAAGACAAATTCTCATGACGAAGAACTGAATCTCAACGAATAATGTAGTTTCCTTCCCCATGGTATTTTTTCAGCATAGACACATGAAATACCGGGTGCACTCCTGAGAGTCGTGGAGGCAATGCCAATTCATAAGCCACCTCCCCCACGTGCTTCAGAACTTCAAATGGACCAATATACCTCAGACTAAGCTTACCTCGCTTACCAAACCGCATCACCCCTTTCATGGGTGAAACCTTCAGCAAGACTTGCTCACCCTCCATAAAATCCAAGTCCCTAACCTTTCGATTTGCATATTCTTTCTGCCTGTTCTGAGCTGCTAGAAGCTTCTCCTGGATGAATTTTACTTTATCTAACGAGTCCCTCAGAAGATCAGTAACCCAAGGTCTAACCTGAAATGCATCAAACCAACCAATGGGAGACCTACATCTCCTCCCATACAGTGCCTCAAATGGGGCCATATCAATACTTGAGTGATATCTATTATTGTATGAAAACTCTGCTAAGGGTAAGAAGTTATCCCAATGACCCCCAAATTCTATCACACATGCACGAAGCATATCCTCCAACACCTGAATCGTTCGCTCAGACTGACCATCGGTCTGAGGGTAAAATACAGTACTATGATCCAACCTCTGTCTGATATGATGGAAAGTGGAACTCTATCCAACCGAACAGTTTCTGAGATATAGAGTTTGGCTAACTTCTCTGCATTGTAGGTAACCTTGACCGGAATGAAGTGAGTAGACTTAGTTAATCTGTCAACGATTACCCAAATAGAATCAAACTTACCCAATGTATTTGGAAGACCAACCAGAAAATCCATCGCAATTCTTTCTCAATTCCATTCAGGAATTGGCATTTTCTGAAGTGTTCCTCCGGGCCTCTAGTGTTCATACTTTACCTGCTGACAATTCGGGCACTGGGCAACAAAATAAACAATGTCACGCTTCATTATACTCCACCAAAAATGTTGCTTTAGGTCGCGATACATCTTGGTTGCACCAGGATGTATAGAATACCTTGAACTATGAGCCTCTGTAAGAATAGTGTGAATCAAATTATCAACACGGAGCACACATACCCTTGCCAGAATTCTCAAAACGTCTTTCTTATCAATTACTGCCTCTTTAGCCTCTCCTCGTAATAACATATCTCGAATTCGGTTCAGCTTCTCATCATTAAACTGTTTTGCCTTAATCTTGTCAAGAAAAGAAGATCTTGCCTCCACACAGGCCAAAAATCCTCCCTTCTCTAGTATTTCCAGCCTGATAAAGTCATTAGCCAGAGTCTGAACCTCTCTAGCCAATGGGCGTCTAGAAACCAGTAAGTGGGCTAGACTTCCCATGCTCCCTGCCTTTCTACTTAAAGCTTCTGCCACAACATTAGTTTTTCCTTGGTCATACAAAATAGTAATATCATAGTCCTTCAGTAGTTCCATCCACCTCCTCTGCCTCAAATTCAAATCTTTCTGAGCAAAGTCATATTGTAAACTACGATGATCTGTATAGACTTCACACTTGAACCCATATAGATAATGTCTCCATTTCTTTAATGCAAACACAACTGCATCCAACTCCAAATCATGGGTCGGATAGTTACGTTCATGCACTTTTAATTGCCTCGAAACATAAGCAATTACATTCCTCTCTTGCATTAGCACTGCACCTAAACAAGAATAAGATGCATCACAGTAAAAAATGAAATCCTTACCTTCCACTGGCAAGGTAAGAATTGGTGCAGTAGTCAACAAGGTCTTGAGGCTCTGGAAGCTTTCTTCACATTCGTTCGACCATACAAATGGAACATTCTGCTTAGTCAAATTTGTCAATTGGGAAGCGACAGAAGAAAATCCCTTGACAAATCGACGGTAGTAGCTAGCTAAACAAACAAAGCTCCTTACCTCTCTAACATTAGTTGGTCTTACCCAACTATTCACTACTTCAATCTTAGATGGATCCACCATCACTCCATCCTTGGAAACCACGTGCCCCAAGAACGACACCGAATCTAGCCAAAACTCACAGTTGGAGAATGTGGAATAAAGCCTTTTCCCCCTCAACACTTCCAATACAATTCTCAAATGCTCCTCATGTTCTTTCCTGCTCTTTGAGTATATCAGTATATTATCAATGAATAGAATGACAAAGAGAACCACATATGGCTTAAAATCTCGTTCATCAGGCTCATGATAGTAGCAGGGGCATTCGTAAGCCCAAACGACATTACTAAGAATTCATAATGCCCATACCTGGTTCGAAAAATAGACTTTGGCACATCTGCTGCCCGTATTTTCAATTGATGATAACACGATCTCAAATCAATTTTTGAGAAGGTACAAGCACCTTGTAACTGATCGAACAGATCATCAATGCAAGGAATAGGATACTTGTTCTTAATAGTTACCTTTTTCAGTTTTCTGTAATCTATGCACATCCGAAAACTTTCATCCTTTTTCTTGACAAATAAAACAGGTGCACCCCAAGGGGATGCACTTGGTCTAATAAAACCTTTACCTAACAACTCCTGAAGTTGGTCCTTTAACTCCCTTAACATAGCTGGAGCCATTCGATAAGGGGGTATGGAAATGGGGCGAGTACCCATCTCCAGATCAATACAAAAATCATAATCCCTATCTGGTGGCATACCAGGAAGGTCTGCATGAAACACATCTAGAAACTTACGGACTATCGAAATAAACTCAATCAAAGGTACTTTGGAAGTATCATCCATGACATGGGACAAGAAAGCTAAACAACCCTTACTAACCATACTCTTAGCACGAAGAAAAGAGATGATACGAACTGGAGTGGAAATGTATTCTCCCTCCAACACTAGCGGATCTATCCCAGGCTCTGCCAATGTCACAATTTTAGATTTACAATCTAAGATTGCAAACTTTGGAGAAAACCAAGTCATACCCAGAATTACATCAAAATCAACCATCTCTAGAATAATCAAATCTACATGAGTATTGCTCCCCACAAAAGTCACAAGACAAGACCTATACACCTTATCAACTATCACAGACTCACCCACAGGATTAGAGACACGAATAGGCATGTCAAGCAAATCACAAGGTAAATCAAGACCAGTAGAAAATGAGGAAGATACATATGAAAATGTGGATCAAGGATCAAATAATACAGAAGCCATGCAATCACAGACCAAAAGATTACCTATGATAACAGTATCAAATGTCTCTGCTTCAGACATCCCGGGTAAAGCATAACAATGGGCCCTATCACCTATCTTCCCGTTGCCCCTACCATGTTGTGCTGCAGTAGTTCCAACTTGCCCGCCACCCCGAATGATTTGATGACTACCATTACCTTGACCACCACGTCCTCTAGAATGGCGGCCCCTACCATGACCACCTCTTCCTCTAGCTATTGAGGGTCTGCAACTCTGTTTTGGACAATACCTCCTAATATGTCCTGTCTCTCCACATCCATAACATTCTCTAGAGTCAAGCATATGTCTCTAAGAGAATGACGAAGTCTGGGGATAACCTCCAAACTCAGAGAAATGCTGACTGGTCTGTGATGGACCCCCAGGTACAGCCTGCAGTGAAGATTGAATAGGACGGGCTGGGTAACCTCCTGAACTCTTCCCTCTTGAGTAAGAACCACTAAACTCACCTCCTTTACGGAACTTCGTAGATGTAGACGCCATTGTGAAATCGTCTGTCTTCACCCCCTCCACCTCTATCACCAAATCAACCACTTTTTGAAAGGATTTTGCTGCAGCAGCTACCTGTAAGGCTGGGATCTGCAAATCTGACCTCAATCATTTCACAAAGAGGCGAATCCGCTCTTGTGGACTGAAGCAAAGCTGAGTGGCATACCTGGATAGCGCACGGAATATTGCCTCATAAGCAGTAACAGACATCCTTCCTTGCTCTAGGCTCAGGAACTCATCTCTCCTCCTATCCCTCAGAGTCCGGGGTACATACTTCTCCATAAATAAGCTAGAGAATGATGCCCAAGTTATAGGTGGTGCCTGTGCTGGTTGACACTCAACATACGACCGCCGCCACATTTTGGCATTCCCCTGAAACTGATAGGTCACAAACTCAACACCGAATCGTTCTACTATGTCCATCTTATCTAGTAGCTCATGACAATCAACCAGAAAATCATAGGCATCCTCAGATTCAACACCCTTGAAGACTGGAGGTTTCAACTTCAAGAATTAGTGAAAAGTTCATGCTGATCACTCGTCATTATAGACCATGTAGTCAATCGAGGAAACGTGCCTACTTCCAATGAGGCATCCATGCGGGGAGCCACAACAGCTGCATGTTCTACTCCCAGGACCTGAGGTGCTGGTACAGGAAACACTGGAGGTGTTTGTCCCTGATCACATAACCCGCTAAGATAAGTAAGAACATGGTTGATCATCTCTGGGGTAGGTTGGGTGGTAATTCCTCATCTTGCACCTGCTCATTTTCCCCTTCCTCACCCTCTCTTACTACCTCATGAGTCGGTGGAGGAGTCACCGCCCTATTACTAGCTGGACCAGGTGTTTGTCCTCTACCTCTAGAGGACGTCCTCCTGCGACCTCTACCAAGGCCTCTTGACACTGCTGCTCTTCGAGCTACAGCCCCAATGGTTGGATCAGACGAACCGTGTCTTGTCGGTGTTGGTGTTTGCACAGTTGTTGCTCTAGTTCTAACCATCTACGAAATAGAGTGAGGATGTCAGATACCAATTTGTATCACCTAGATACAAATTGGATCCAAGTAATAGAAAGAAATAAAGAAAGAATGGAGTTTTCCTAAAGTCCTATAGCCTCTCAATGAAAAGTAAGGGTGTCCCCCTACTGTTCCTCAAGACTCTACTAGACTCGTTCTTGAGTGATGAGACCAACGAAACTAACGCTCTAATACTAAGTTTGTCACGACCCAAAACGAGCCGCGAGTGGCACCCACAATTATTCTCCTAGGTGAGCGAATTAACAAATCTAACCCCAACATTTACCAGTAACTCATTTATAAATAGTAAAAATAATGCGTAAGATCCAAAATTTATTAACGAAATCAATTAAATCAACTTCTAAAGTTAAATACTTATTATTCCCAAAATCTTGAAGTCGTCACATCAAGAAAATCTATCCTCAAATTTCTAAATCTAGGAGTATTCAAGAAGCTAAAAATAGTAAAAAGATGGTCCATGTCCGAACTACAAGACATCAAGACGTGAAGGAGAGAATCCAGCACGAGCAAGGAATAATAGCTCACCATGAATTCTGATATGCTGAATACTAGCTAGATCTGAGGACGAGTCGAAGTCGATGGCACGCTTGCTGCACTCCAAAAATAACAAAGAAGAAAATTACAAGTAGGGGTCAGTACAAGGAAAACGTACTGAGTAGGTATCATCAGCAAACTCAAAATAGAAAACAATATATACTGAATAATAATATAAAATAAACCACAATACTTAACAGGTGACAATCAACAAGTATAAAAACCATTGGTGACAACACCAAGCACACCTATGAGGACTCAACCCTCCACACCATACTCATTTGGGAAATAGGTTCTTCAAATTTTAGTATATTAACATAATTAAAGATTCATTCTCTTTTCCATTATCGTGTCGGAACGTGACACTCTGATCCCCTAATTCTACCGTGTCGAAACGTGACACTCCGATCCCCTAATACTACCGTGTCAGAAGGTGACACTCCGATCCCCTAATACTATCGTGTCGGAACATGAAACTCCGATCCCCTAATGCTACCGTGTCATAACGTGACACTCCGATCCCCTAATGCTACTGTGTTAGAACGTGACACTACGATCCCCTAATGATACCGTGTCGAAACGTGACACTCCGATCCCCTAATGCTACCGTGTCAAAACGTGACACTCCGTTCAATTTATCTCATTATTTTAGTTCATCAAACCTTCTTTATGTCAAGGCGTCATCTTAATCGAGAGGATTTAAGATTGAAGATTAAATAGTCTCATCATTCTGACAACCACAATTACACAATCACAACATACAAACACACAATTAATCATATAGAATACTTTACAATACCACCCAATACATATCGATCGCTATTTAGAGTTTATCTATATCATAGAAATAAACCATAACCTACCTCCACAGAAAAATCCTGATCAAGAAAGCTACTTCCCAATGCCTTTGCTTTCTTCTTCGTTCTCTCTCTCTCTCGCTCGTTCTCCCCTTTTCCTGTTCTTTTTATTTTTCTTCTGCAGATACTTTTTCTTTTACCCTTATTATCATAAAATCCGTTGTGATAAAAGTAACCCACTATTTATTTCCTTATTATCTTCTTTAACCCCCAAGTAAATAAATTATTAAACTTACCCCACTAATTCCATAATTATAATCATGAACAGTCCAAAACACCCCTTTAAAACTTTTAGCAGAAATCCAACCCAGTCGGGGTTACACCGCTTGTGACGGCCCGTCGTATCTATGAAGGTCCTTCTTGCAGGTCCGTCAAAAAGTTCAGAGAGTTAAATTTAGTAGTAAAGTTATGCAACTTGTGACGGTCCGTCGTATCTACGACGGTCCGTGCTGCAGTTCCGTCGTGAAGTTCAGAGAGTCGATCCGAGTACCCAGATTTCAGAGTTGAAGTATTTTGGAATGAAGGCCCTTGACGGACCGTCGTGCCTATGACGGGTCGTCCTACCTCTCGTCGAGGGTAATAAGGAGAGCAGCAGAAGAATTTACACAAGTATGGGACGACGGAGTCCATCACGGTCCGTCGTGACCATGAAGGTCCATCGTGTTATCCGTCGAACCAGTCAGTTTTTATTAAACATAATTCTACTGCTCGAACCGACTAAACAGGTTATTACATGAATAAGAAGGAAGAAAGAAAAAGAAAACAATAACAAGGAGAAAAACTTAAAATAATTAAAAAAAATATAAAATATATTATGTAGTAAAATTCTTGTAAAAATAAAATTATACGTTTTTTAGTTTGTTCACGCTCTTTAAGAGAGTGTATTCACTCTCCATGCTAGGTGGACAAAAAGGATGGAATAATATCAGTTCAGGATTGTTTGAGGGGGTAATAGGATACTTGCATAGTTTAAGTGTCTTTTTTAAAATTCGGGATAACTCCAAGTGTCACTTTATGTCTTTTATGTTTTTAAATCTATAAAGTAGCTAAAGACATGTCATTTAGAAAGAAATTTTTAGATAAAAACATGTCATTCAGAAACAATATATATACTTTTTTTAAAAAACATCAAGTGACACCTAAATTTAATCGAATTTTCAAAATGATATCTTAACTATACAGGCGTTCTACTCAGAGGCGGAGCAACAGCCCGTGAAGGGTTGTCAGCTAACCACCTTTCGTTGCAAAATGAAATCGTATGCATAGGCAATATACTCTGTGTTATTTCGTTATATATGTAAATGCACAGACTAAATATCAATGGAGGTTGATAGTCTAGTGGTAAGTGTGTTCAGTTCAGTGCCAAATGTCTGCGGTTTGATTCTTTCTGAGGCAAATGTACAACAACCATTTTTAAGTTTAAAGAAAAAAAAGAAAAATGAATATGTAATTTTATTTCAAACCCACTTACTGGTAATAAATATATTGCACACCCAGTAGCTAAAAAAATTTACTTTTTCAATTTTGAACACGTTTGACAATCTTGAACTGATATTATAACATCTTCTTTTGTCCATTTCACATAAAGAGATTGTGCACTCTCTTAATGAGAGTGAGCAACCTCATATAACTAATATAAAATAATTTTGCGGGTTAAATAAATTGTTAATTCACCATAATTCTCTTATATAGTTTCAAAATTATGAAATGTTGTGGCTAGAATAACTTTTTGGAACTTACAAATTCATAATTTTTGTTCAAAATCTTAAGTAGTAATTCACATTCAAAATTTGAAAATGACGATAAAAATTGAGATGGAAGGAATAATATTTATCGTTAGAGATATGCATGTGCATAACTTATGCAGCAATGTAATATTTGCGTACACCAAGGCCATGTGTAGATATAGTATAGTCACCGTTAAAATAAACTAGTTTTTCCCTTAAAATTGGAAAAGGGTCAAAAATATTCTGAACTATGCGAAATAGATTACTTCTGTCTTCTGTTATATTTTAGGATTAAAAATACTCCGTCATTATTACAAGAGATCACAAATACCTCTCAAGAGTTAACACCCAAAACTTTTAATTACGTGGCTAGCCATATGGACTTGTCCCTCCACTTAAGCTGCCAATTAGTGGAGGGACATTAAAAGACTAGTCATTGTTCTTTTTATAATTCTGCTTTCATTCATTTTCTAATTGTCATAGTTTTCTTTTACTACACTAATTCACTTTTAACTGTCATAATTTATTTTTAGAGTTAAATTTTAGAAATTTTGACTATATTTTAAGTGTATTTTTTCATCATTTTGGTATGGAAAAAAAATTGCAATTTGTAGTACTTTTGTTATAGTTTTTTAATATTTAAATTATTCTTAAAATATCAAATTAACGTAATCTAATTTAACTTTGAAATTAGTCAAACTGATTTTCTAGATGCGCAACATGACAAATAAAAATAGACGAAGAGAGTAATAACTTTGACCAAGATTTTATGATGAACTTTTTTATCATATTATGTTAGAAATTACAATATGTAGTATTTTCGGATAGCTTTGACATTTTTTATTTAAACTAACAAATTAATGTATTCAAGTTTAACTTTAAAAATTAGTAAAATTACCTTTTGATAAATATAACATAACAATTAAATGTGGGTCACGGAAGTATTTTTTTAGGAGAGAAATGAGTAAAAATATACTTTTTATAGGTACAATTATTAAATAATTTAAACAAATATCCTTTTAGTTTCTTAAAATATCGATTTAAAAAAATTCATGTAAGAATATTTAAATGAAAAATCAATTAAATAGGTTTGACAATGTGTAGGTAAAATATTTATAATTGGGTGACTTTGAGGTAATGAAAAAGAGTTGAGTGACTTTCTATGAAAAACCCTTAGTTGAGGGATCATGTGAGATATTATTTTTTTTAATGTTAATGAGTATATGCACATTTTTGATTTTCTCATTACTAAATTTAGGGATAATTTTGGAGACATCCTCAAGATATGATTCAATTACAGTGGACCTCCAAGGGCGAAGCTACCCGAGGGGCAACGGTGTCGAGCTACACCCCTTCACCGAAAAATTACATTGTATTCTTTGAGATGACATGTTATAAATAACAAGAACACAATGACAAAAATATAAATGGAGAAGAAAAAGTATTCACACTCATATGACCGGTTGAAGCGACATAAGCAGAAAATATAAGAATCCTCTAATAATACATCAGAACTTGCTTCTCGTTTGGTATGCGATATTATATCATGATATGGAATTATGAAATGCTATCATGATATGGAATAATGAGATGAAATTGAAGTTTTATTTGCGTTGGTGTGACATTTTAATATTAATAAAAATATATATTGTATCACATTATATATCATGTTATGTCTATTGATGAACGTTAAATTTTTTCCTCTTTACTCTCATCAATTGTTGAAGAAAGTGATTGTTAGTTTTTAGTAACTTATGTAACCACCAACTCTTCATTTCATCCATTATTTTATATTTATGTCTTGTAACTGATGTAACATTTGAGCTATTCGTTTTGCAAATTTACGATCCTATATCTCCTATTCTTTGCAAGAAAAAAATTCATCACCCATAAATTTTGTAGTCTTCATTTGTGTTTGGATACAAGAAAAAACAAGAGAAGTACAAAAAAATATAGAGTGTGAAAGATGAGTAGTATAATATTGAGGTTTTTGTTGTGAAAGAGAGAGTTGAGACACAGAAAATGTTCTAAGTCTTTAACTATATTCACTATACAAAATAGAGTTTAATTTATTGAAGGAATGTTTTGTTTTGTGGAGCTATGGAATCGTCAACTAATCTAGAGTTATTTGAGTTATACACTATTATTGAGCTGTTGTATCGGGGAAAAGTCAAGAGTTATACTTCTTGACCAGTGTATAGTATGTCACAGTGGGCTTTGATCTCCTTAAAGAGAGCGAGATATTCGTATTTCGGCCTAAAGATTTGTTTGTACATTTTTGTTAATTTTATGTCAACTCTATAGTATTGTATTTGTTGTATATTACACCAACAATTTTTAGGAGATTCATGCTTTGTTACAGTTTGAAAAAATTATGGATATCAAGATAGGTATCACAACATCAGTCACGCTCTGAGCTACTCCTGATACGTATACACGGAACCTAGGGCCAGAAGTGATCCCGAGATAACTTTACTGACATGATCATGATCATACTAAAGGTAATAAACTTAATGCGGAAGCTAAATCATAATTTAGACTTAAAAGATGGGGAATATCCATATACTATAACTGAGATAAATGAAATATTGATGAGTTTAATACAAAGAAGTTACTAACTCAACACTAAGCAGAAAGTATCTATGTCTGAAATAAGCCTCTAAATGACTAAGAATAATGGGACAAGTCCCAACTAAGCCTTGCAAAAATTGAAACTAAAGGACAAAATACTGAAAAGTAACTCATGACAGTTGTCCTCGGCGGATCAGGACTCACCACTGAATCTGCTGATCTGAAAATAGGGAATCGATCTAAGCGTGATATTGATGTTGAGAACCTGAACCTACATCACGAGAAGATGTAGCGCACGTATATGTTAGCACTTGGAAGGTACTGAGAATGTAGGATAGAATAAAGCTGAAATAAAAAATAACTGAACAAGTACAAAAAAATAAGTATAATAATAAGAACATGATATATTAAATGAATGCAATGACAAATTTATAACATGCTAAAACTGAATACTAAATATACTGATAAATGGTAAATGCAAGAGAGTCTGAGTGAACTGTGGGACCTACTAATAACCGATAATAAAGTAACATGATTAAAATGTGGAGTCTTATATATACAACCCATCGAGAGGACCCCATATACCCTGTCAGACATATAAAGACATGCTGACGTGATCACTAAACTGATTGCCCACAGAGGGGACATAGAACCTAATTGGCTATTAGTTCTGGGACTAATTAGGTCTGTTGAACCCTAGTCCAGCTCGCTATTTTTGTACTCCCAATGAATTATGTTTAACTGATTATGACTCAGTTCCTATAAATACTAGATTGCTCAAAATGTAACATGAAAACTGAGAATGCAACGTTTAATCTGATAATTATGCATTAATAACTAAGGCATGTATAATTGAATAACTGCAATATCTGACCTAGCATGTGTTATTGAAGAACTGAAGAAATACATAGCTAGGTTCTGAAATTCATGCGATAAATTGAACAATAACTTTACAATCTGATTTTGAATATATTTAATAAATTCATCAAGTTCTACCGAAGTCTGGAAACCCTAGGTTTAATCATGATAATAGAATAAAGAACTGACTGAATATTAGAAACCTAATGGGTGAATGGAACCCACTAGTAAAATCCCACATACCTGGTGATAAAATTCACGGAGAAATATTCAGATTTTGGGGGCAGGAACTATGGGAACCTTACTGACATCTTCACTAGGGTTCTTGACCTTTTTCTCGTTTCTTGCTTCTAATTTTCTATGTTTTTGATTAATGATTTTACTTAGGTAAGTTTTAGTTAAATTTTTAGGCTTAAATTGACCAAAATCTTATGATTTAGGATTAAAATGACGTATCTTGGGGTTTAAATGAAGTGGAGAAGACAAAAAGACCCCTGAGTTAATTGTTGTTGAACCAAACGACTACATGGACAGACGGTCCATCGTTCCATCTATTGTCCGTCGTTTGGGTCTATTCGACAGTCCTTTACTAAAACGGGCATAACTTTTTACTCGCAGGTTTGATCTTAGACATGTTCGTGGCTATGGAAAGCTAATTTAATTATCTATCAGTGTTTATTCCATACGATACCTAATTTGTTTTTTGGTAAGTGTTATGATCAATTGAAGTTGACCCAACTGTATTTCCCCCTAAACTATCTGCTAATTTCCATCTATTGTCAAACCTACGGACCATAGATTGAATGAAATTTCGTAATGTTCAACCGTGGTTCGTATGAAAGAGTGGGTGAATGGGATGTCGACGACGGTCACAGACTATAGACCAAAGTCTGACCTACCGACTGTAGGTCCGTCCATCAATCAGGACTTAACCAAATTTTCCTGGGCTATGATTTTGGGGATTTCTTACTTTATTAATTGATGTGCAGGATTGACCATTGGTCAGGCTACGGTCTGTCGATGTCCACCATTTGTTG
This sequence comes from Solanum lycopersicum, assembly GCF_036512215.1. Lineage (NCBI taxonomy): Eukaryota > Viridiplantae > Streptophyta > Magnoliopsida > Solanales > Solanaceae > Solanum > Solanum lycopersicum. Next base: position 52,753,135 of record NC_090808.1, read on the forward strand.
CACCCGCAGATTTTTCTTAAAGATGGTTTTTGGTTTGTTTTAGATACGGGTGTTACATTATCTCCCCCTTGGGACAATTCGTCCTCGGATGAAGACAAAACTAGCTGGATTAGAGAGAGAGCTGCAATCCATACTACTAAACGTAGAGCAGTGAGTTTCTGAATGAATTGAGTTTTGAGAACATGCAAATACGCAAAAAAAATTAAAGCATAACTGAGGGAACATGATTCTAAGACAGACATCACGCATGAATGACTGGAAAATTAAAGAGGAACTATTACCTCAAGCTGGAGTAAAATCAAAAGGAAAAAGATAAGCATACTTAGCTTCATGGCTGCTTTTGCTTCCCAAGTATCTCCCTCTACGGACTGGCTACTCCACAAAACCTTGAATGAGAAACATCTTTATTTCTCAACCTTCTAAGTTGACTGTGAAGAATCTCAACTGGTACATCCTCATAAGGAAGACTTTCTCTCACCATCACACTCTATAATGGAACTACAGAGGCTGGATGACCGAAACACTTCTTCAAGAGTTAGATATGGAAGACCGGATGCCCTGCTGCTAATTCTGCTGGCAACTCTAACTCATATGCCACCTTGTCAATCCTTTTCAAGATCTTGTAAGGGCCTACACACCTAGGACTGAGCTTCCCTTTCTTGCCAAACCTCATGACCCAGTTCATAGGTGAGACATTAAAAAAAACAATCATCATCTTGGAACTCTAGTTACCTTATACTTACATCTGCGTAATATTTTTGAAGACTCTAGGTTGTCTTTATCCTATCTTTGATGAGCTGGACTTTCTCCATATCATAAACGACTGAATCTGTCCCTATCAAAGCTGCTTCACCTACTTTAAACCAACCAACAGGAGATCTACATCTACACCCATACAAAGCCTCACAGGGGACCACCTAAATGCTGGAATGGTAGCTATTGTCATAGGAAAACTCAATAAGAGGAAGCTGATCATCCCAACTACCATTGAAATGTATCACAAATACTCTCAACCTATCCTTTAGGGTTTGAATGGTACGCTCTTTCGATACATTTGTCAGTGGATAGAATGTTGTACTATAGTTAACCTGAGTAACAAGACTTTTCTATAATTGACTTCCCAAAAGGAGAGGTAAACTGAGAACCTCTATATGAGATGATAAAAAAAGGAATACCATGCAACCTCACAATTTCGTTAACGTAAAGCTTGGAATAGTCTTCTATCGAATCTGTAGTCTTGACCGCTAAGAAGCGAGAAGACATAGTCATTTTGTCAACTATCACCCAAATGGAGTCATGTTGTATGCGAGTACGAGGTAACCTGTGATGAAATCAATATTGATAACTTCCCACTTTTAAGTAGGAATATCAATCTATTGAGTCATACCTCCTTGTTTCTGATGTTCTACCTTGACTTGCTGGCAATTGGGGCACTTATTCAGAAAGTCTTTTATATCAATCTTCATGCCATTCAACCAATATTCTTCCCACAAATCACGGTACATCTTAGTGACACCTGGAAGAATAGAATGCCCAGAATTATGGGCTTCTGCAAGAATGTGCTATCTCAACTAGCCCACATAAGGAACACACAATCTACCTTGGTAGCGAAGTACACCATCTACCCATTGGGAGAAAACCTTCATTTTGTGATTGTGGACTGCACCCTTAAGTTCAAGCAAGATTGGATCACTTTCTTGCTTTTCCTTAACCTTCACGACCAAAGAAGATTCTGCCTTATGATGAACTATTACACCATTTTCTTATATGCTCTTAAGGTGAACTTCGAAGCGAGCAATCCTATGAACATCCTTCGCTAGCTCCTTCCTTTATTCCTCAACATGGGCTACACTACCCATAGATTATATGATAAAAGCATATGCTACTACATTCTCCTTACGAGGATGATTATACACACTCATAACATAATACTTAAGTAACTCAAGACATCTCCTCCGGCGAAGATTCAACTCTTTCTGGGTGATCACATAATGAAGGCTCTTATGGTCAGTGAACACATCTACATGAAGTTCTATCGATGTTCTAGAAACCCTAGGTTTAATCATGATAAGAGAACAAAGAACTGATTGAAAATTAGGGACCCAATGGGTGAAATAAATCGACTAGTGAGATCCCACATACCAGGTGATGAAATTCACAAAGAAGTATTCAGATTTCGGGGCTAGAACTGCTAGAACCTTGTTGAGTTCTTGACTAGGGTTCTTCACCTTTTCTCTTTTCTTGCTTCTAATTTTTTAAGCTTTTTATTAGTGAATTAACTTAGGTGAGTTTTATTTATGTTTCTAGGCTTAAAGTGACTAAAATCTTAATATTTAGTATCAAAACGACGTATATTGCGGTTTAAACAAAGTTGGAAAAAGATCAAAAGACCCTTGAGTTAATTGTTGTCGGACCAAACAATGACTTAGACAAAAAGTCTGTCGTTTGGATCTATTCGACAGGCCTATATTAAAATGGGAAAAAATATTTACGTGGAGGTCTAATTTTAGCAAGGTCGGTGGCTATGGAAAGATAGTTACATTTTCTATATTTGGGTTTGTCATGGGACACCTAATTAATTTTATTCTAAGTGTTATGATCGATTCAAGTTGACCCAACTGCATTTCCCCTTAAATTGTCTACTAATTTCCATCTACGGTAAGACCTATGGACCGTAGATAGAATGACAGTTCCTGCTGGTCAACCGTGGCTTGTATCAGAGAGTGGGTGAATTTGTTGTCGATCGTCTGTAACATACTATGGACCATTGTCTGACCTATAAACCATAGGTATGTCCATCGATCAGGACTTAACATAATTTTCCTGGGCTGAGATTTTTGGGGTTTCTGACCCCATTGACGTATGTGCAGGACGGACCGTGGGTCAGGCTACGGTCCTTTGATGGCCACTATTGGCTGCACTTGCAGATATTTCTGAAAAGCTTATTTTTTGTGTGTTTTGGATACAGGGTGTTACATCATTATTTTGCTCAAATATCGCTCTCTTCAAAAGATGGAAGAAAAGATGTGTACGGTAAGCATTTTTCTACTTGATCAAAAGTGGAGAAAAGGTAAAGAAAAAAATTACATTGTACTTTCAGGAATAAACTGAATCTACTTTTCATGAAAAAAATGATGTTTGAATTCTTGAAATAGTGGGGTTCATGAAATAAAAAAAACTCATTGTGAAATTGGGATTTTTGCATCTTCGAAAAAATTCTCTAAAAGAGTGTTACAAGTACATATATATTAATTGTGGAATAAAAGACGTGTTATTATTTTGATATAATTTGATGATTTTTAGATCTAATATGAGTGTTTTAAATAAATTATGAAAACCATTTTTAGTAGTTATTTAACATTAAATGTTATGTTGAGATAAATTTCTTTCTTCAAATTAAAAAAGAACCATAAAACATGTGATGAAATTTTCCTTGTCAAGTCACATATTATCGAAATATTTATGAAATACAATTTTAATGGTTGAATGAGTCTTGCAACTCCTTTTAATTCAATTGTGTAAGAAAGTTATGATAAGTAAAAACAAATGGAGTTTGCTAGTCTAATAAAAATATGAGTTGCGACTAACAACTTGTCTTGATATTGTGTTTGCTGTACAAGTACTTTGAAGTTAGTAGCAAACTAGATGAGAAAATTTTTTTGGTGTTACTTAGTGTGATGAGAAAGCCAAATTACTTTTTGCCATCTCTATTATGAAGGTTGAAGTAAAAACAATAAATTAATTAAACTTCAACTAGTGAAAAAATGAATTGAAACACTTTATTTTGAGAATATATTCTTTCTAATTTTGATCAAATGTGAAAGCACCGATATAGTTGTTGAATACAAAATCGTTATTATAACGGTAAATTTAGACACATGAGGAGAAAAACATAATATTTTTAGATCATATTGATCGTTCGTATACCATCAATGTTGATTCTGTTAAAACTTGTGATAATCTTGCAGATTCATGAACCAATGCCTTAGAATGAAAAAGACTCTGAAACACATGGAGCTGGATGAAAGTTGATGCTTATAAATTTTTAGTCATATATGAGGAAATCCAACTTGGGAACTACAGATCTTATAACGAGGTTCAATGAGAAAAACAAATCATATGATTACTTTTTGTGAGATGCACTACTGTTAATTTAAACTCTTAATGAAAGTTTGTATCTCGTATGAGTGGGGTGTCAAATTATAGGAGAACTCTTGAAAGATTTCACCTATGTGAATATGAAAGTAAGTCACTTTCTATGAGAATGGGCTTATTCTCAAAAACACTCATGAAACCGCGATAAGACAAGGTCGTAACGTGTTAGCTATTAAAGGTGATATCAACAAATTCAATATTGTGTGTAAACTCTAATTTTTTAATTTCCGTTAAGCATTCATAGTTCAAATCTGACTAAAGGTTCAAAACAGAGCATAACTTCATTATGAGTAATAGTCTACCTTCAACTAAGTTGTGAAAAACTCTCTTATCTTAATATTAAAATAAGTGTCGGATTGTTGGTGTGAAATTTTAATATCAATTAAAATATATATTGCATGTCACATTATATATCATGTTATGCCTATTGATATACATTACATTTGTGCCTCTTTACTCTCATCAATTGTGGAAGAAATTGATAATTAGTTTTTAGTAACTTCTGTAACCACCAACTCTTCATTTTATCCATTATTCTATATTTATGTCTTGTAACTTATGTAATACTTGAGTCATCATTTGATAAATTTATCATCCATTATCTCCTATTCATTGCAAGGAAGAATTATAACCTATAAATACTGTAGTCTTCATTTGTATTGATATACAAGAATAAACAACAGAAATACAAGAAAATATAGAGTGAAAAAGATAAGTAGTATCATATTGAGGTTTATGTAGCGAAAGAGAGTGTTGAGACATAGAAAATGTTCTAAGTATTCAATTATATTCATTTTACAAAAGAGAGTATTATATGTTGAAGGAAGGTGTTCTTTTGTGGAGCTTTGGACTTTTCAACTTATCTAAAGTATTTTGAGTTATACATTGTTGTTGGGTTGTTGTTTCCTGGAGGGGGAAAATCAAGAGTAATACTGCTGGACCAGTGTATATTATGCTGCAATGGGATTGAATCTCCTTAAAGAGAGTGATATATCTGTTCCTCAGCCTAAAGATTTTTTTATACATTTTGGTTCGTTTTATTTGAACTTTAATTTATTGTATTTGAGGTATATTACACTATAAGTTTTGATATTCGATATGAAATTTTTGTTTTGTATATTGTCTTATAAACATAAAAAATCTCATAATTTCTAAAACTATTAATATAATCCCAATTGTTTATTCAATATTATCAAATAAAGAAAAAATTATAAAATCTCATAATAAATTTGTAATGACGCTCAAAGTGAAATATGTCAAACTAGAGCTTCGCATGTGTTTCATGAGTTCATAATGTATTATAATAATAACTTTTAGCATTAGAGGTAATGAGGTCAGTTTGATAAGTTTGGAATTCAAACATCAAAGGACGACCAAGATGTTCGATGACTAGACGTCTATGTTATTGTGTGTGTATATGTGTGTCTTTGCATGTTTTATGCATTTTTTGGGGTTCTATTTGATAGGAGAGAATCCTAAGACCTAGATGAGAATTCTTAGGGTTTTACAAAAAGGTACAACACCCAAAGGTACACCCTATGGGTCCTTGAGGAGGACCCAAGACTTTGCAAGAAAGCTGTCAAGCACTGCCCAAATGGCGACCGTAGTCGATGGGCAAGATTGAATGACGCCCCATTGTTTGGGGGCATAGATTCATACTAAGTTATGGGATCTAAGCCCCCAAGAAATGACGCTCTGAACTAAATGTCGCCCATCAGGATAGTTCTTTGTTATGAAACAGAGTGATGACGTGGAGGATAACCAGCGTAATGAAGCGGAGGACAATGAGGCTAAATCGGAAGATAATGTTTTTCATCCTACAAGGAGTAATCATGTGAAAATACCATCTAACAGATTTATTGACTTTGTCTAACAAAATGTGGGGGTAAATTTTGCGCTAAATATGCGGCAAGTGGAATAGCAAGTGTCGGATATAAATCTATTATCTCTAGGCGTAGTTAGTTTAGACTATCATTGTTGCATCGTATCCCTAATTCTCGTCTCTATTTTCTTCTGTAATTCTCTTCTCATCTCTTCTTTGTTTCTTCTTCTTTCCTTGCATTTCTCTGTAATCTTATTCGTTGTTAGATCTTCAGTAATTAATAGAATGATTAGTTGGTTGTTATTGTGTTTGTTTCAATCTTCATTCAAACGACGTCCAGTAGTTGGGTCCGTCGTTTGGAAGCCTGCAAAAGTTTTTTGTGATTCAGCCATGCTTGGGGTCTTCCGGTTAATTCATCCCATGTCATTGAAAAGATATTTACGATTTTTAGAGGTATTTAGGTATTTTAAGTTAGTTTGTACTCCTAGAACCTAAGTTAGTCTTCACTTTTAAAAATCAAAACCTCCCACCCAAGAAAAACTCTCTCAAAACGCCTTTGAAGCTTGAACTCAAGGTAGAACTTGCATTGAAGGTTTTGGGTGATTTCTTCACCAAATCTCGTGGGTTACGTCATAGAAGGTATGATAGTTCATCCTTAATTCTTCTCTCATGCAAGGAGCCAATCCAAGGAATTTTTAAAAAGCGTTCTAAATTCCTAAATTCTTCTATTTTTAATTTAATTGTGGGTTCTTGCATAAAAATGTTTTAATGAAAGAAGTATGAAATTTTTCAATGTCAGTTAATGATTTTACGGTCAAAAACTCAATAAAACCAAAGAATATGCAAATCCTTAAATTTTAAACTATGAAGTGGGTTTATTGTATATGACTAGATTATGCTAGATAAGTGTTTCTTATAACGTATTGTGAATTACCTACTACCTTTGTGCTTTATTATGATGATTTTTTTGGAGAATTGAGAAAAGGTGGCAAAAGCTAGCATGAAGGATAAGTTGATCTATCTTGCTTAGTTCTTATTGAATTGATCTTGTGTGTGTCTATTGTCATTATGTCATTGAAGACATTGAGATGTTATGATGTATAAGCATGAGTTGTGTTTTAATTCATTTTCGGAAAATAATTATTTTTTATAGGTTTTCGACTTTTTCAGAGTAGCCACTTAATTTTTAAAGGAAAATCAAGAAAAATATTATTTTCAAAAGACTTAAGCAGAAAATTGTTTTGAAAACTTAACATTGGGTTCACGGATTCTTATTTATATTTTAGGAAGGTTTTACGGCACGTAAAACATTCACTAAATCACGATTATCCACCATCTAACTTATTTGGCTAGATATATTCTGACTAATTTTTTAGATATAAAATTATTTGATGTTGTTTGAAAAAAGAAAGTATTGATTTTACTATCTAAGTGAATTTTAATTTGTAAAATATATTTTAATGATATTTACTTATTTAATTTAATCGAGTAATTAAAACAAAGTGACGTCTTATGGGGCATTTAAATTTTTCTAACCTTAACACTAATACTAAGTATCAATCAGCAAGTAAAAGATAAAGTAAAAAGAGAGAGAGAGAGAGAGAGTTGGGTCCAAATCTGATTTCTTTCCGCCTGGACCGGTATTTGGACCCATTTCGCTTTGGGTTTTTTACCTAATTCAATATTGTACCTGTCCTAAGTTTAAGAAAAATAATACAAAGATGATAAGGGATTAGGCCTAATTTTACAAAATACACGACTAAACAAAAGAAAAAACATGCTTTTGGCCACACGACTTCAACACTTCAATTGACTTCATATCCTCTAATTTTTGGGGATCTTTTCGTCAATTTTAAGGTTGGGAGATTCGATGGAGAATCGGAGAATTTACGGCTCTCTCAAAATGAAAGAGAGGGGGGGGGGGGCAAGAGTTCATGGCGAACTCGGAAAATTTTGACATGCAAAAAGGGAAAGGAACATTAGCATACGACCTAACCAAAACGGACAGTAAAAAAGAAAATGCTAAATTTTGCAAAGGGAAGAGCTGAGACATATATACTTATAACATTTTTAAAGGGAATCGTATAAGGCCAAACAGAAAGCTAAAAAAATTACTAAAGAACATGCTGATGGTTCCAACTAAATTGATTAACATGGTAATTAGCTATATGCACGAAGGTGATCAAAAACAAACTTCACTTAACTACATAAAATATTATAATGAACAATATTTTTTATGAGAATTAAATAAAAGGTGAGCCAACAAGAAACCTATGGACTTTACTAGCATATTCATAAGGTGGGGAGAAAATGTAACAAGCTAAAAAATAAACATGATAGCCCAGTCTCACATATTACTCCTTTTTTAAAAACATTCATGATAGGAATGTCTCACATACTACTCCTTTTTTGAAAAATAAAAATAAAATAGTACAATTTAACACTAACAAGTTTAGCACTTAGAGAGCACTTTAACAAAGGCCCATTTTTCAACAATAACTCATACTTAAGTCGCTAACGCGCACACATGAATGACCTTAGACTTTGAAAAGGAATCTACAAAATACTGCACATTTAAGACAGGCTCGAGACAAGAGAGCGCTCATGCACAAGAAAAAAAAAGAAGGATTAACAACAGCACTAGGATGATAGTTAAATTAAACACGAGACAATCGATTAACACACTAGAGATCTTACTAAAGAAAAAGAGTAACTCAAAACTCTAAGTGGCATGCTACAAGCTGCTGAAATTATACAAAATATTTAACTATAATTATCGATCAATTTGAAAAAATAAAGAAAGAGACTTCCCATATATTAGTTAGACCTCATATACCACACATATAAAGTAAGGGAAAGAACTTATTCAAATAGAAATGGATTCACTGTTAAAGAGATTTGACTGACATTAACATGAACTCTAATCACAACAACTACAAATTCTCGTATTTAAATACAATACTCATGAATCCAACCAGACGGTATGTCAGGAATAGAATATAAACATAGCTAATTTATGGAGCTTTTTGGACTAAAACTTCAGTAAGCTTAATCATCCCATAGGACTTGCACCAACTATAAATTTAGTCAAAATGTATCCCAACATATTAAATTTCAAACCAGCTTAGAAGACTAAAACACTATGCTACTTATTGAAAACAAATTTTAATAAATTAATTGGATAGGCTAAGGGAAGTCCGTCTCTACCCAAAAAAAGGCTCAAGACAGGTTGACGTATGTTGTAGCATAATTTTTCCTATGGTTTTATATGAAAGATGTTCTGAGATATTATTCGTGTGAAAAACATAATTCCTCAACACTTTTCATACATGTATGCAATAAATAATGTCAAAGGACTTGTACAAGACCTTTGAGAGGTCAAGTACGCCATGTTGAAATCCGAGAATACCATATCTTCTAGGGTGTACTTTCGGGGTGTGACACAAGTTGGGGAGAATGTAACACCCTTAAAAATGATCTAGTGTAAAAAAGATTCTAACATGTGTGTACTTCGTTGATAAGGTGTAAACAATGACGAACTATAGTGTTAGAAGTATGTTTGAACAGTTTGAAAGTGAAACGGCATAGAACGACCAAGTCGTTCGAAAGTTAGCCTTAGTGTGTGCTAGTGTGGCTTCTCATGTTTGACGTGTTTTTGGAGTTCAAATAATTAGGAGAGGTTCCTATCATCTAGATGAAAGTGTTAAGGGTTGAAACGTCTGTGCACTACTCACCAAATACCACCCCAAGGGTCCTTGATGAGGACCCAAACTTTGGGAAGAAACAGCCCAAGGCAGTCCCAAACAACGAGCTCAATCGAAGCTCAGTAGCAACATCGACGCCCCGTAGATTAGGGACATGGATGCATACTTAGTGGTGGGATATTATACCCCATATGAAAGACTCTTCCCAAAAGCAGGGACCTGCAGGATGATCTGTTGGTTAGTTCACGGCCCATAGGTGTGAACGCCAATTGACACCTGCAATTTTCTACAGGTGTATCGACAAAGCATTGGGAATTTTTGGAAATTAAACTAGTATCCTAATTAAGTCATGGAAAATTATTTTAAGTATTTCTAAGTTACTTTATAAGCCTAAAACCTAGATTAGAATTCCTTATTCAAAAAATAAACTGCAAGATCAAATAGAATCCTTTCTAGATTCCATTGAAGCTAGGAGAAAGGTTGAAGGTAGGATCTTGATATATCCATTGATTCTTCATCAATTTCGTGGATTATCTTCAGTATAGATATGACGTTTCGTCCTTGATTATTCTCCCAATCAAGGAGCCCATTTCAGAGGCTTTTAAAAGATTTTTAAAACATAGAATTTCCTATTTTGAAATCTCACCATGTGTTCTTGGATTAAAGGTTTAAATAAATGTTTTATGATATAATTGATGTTACTATAATGCTTTAAGATAAAAAAAACTCTATGAATCCATGCATTACATAAATTCTTTTTTTTGTGTCTAATTTGGGTGAATTGATCATGGCTTCATTTGTTTGAATTTTTGTGTAGATTGTATTGGGCTTTTGAATTATGTATAGATCACGATAAAATTGTTTTTATGCTTCCTTGTAATAATGATGTTCATATTGCATGTTGCTAATCATTGGTATGGATTGATCGTTGGCTTAGTATTGTGTATCTAGCTCTTGGTAAGATCCTTTGTAAAGTGCATTTCATACCTCTAAAATGACTTAGTTGTAACTAAATCCTAATACTTCTGTAAAGACTTTTTACGTCAAAAAATGACTTATAACAGTTTTAGGGGGCAGTGTATAAATTTTTGTGAAGTTCAGAGGTTAAACGTCAAAGAACGCCCATGACGTTCGAAAGGTTTGTCTTAAATCTTGCTTGTGTGCCTTAGTGTGTTTCGTCAAGTTTTACGTGTTTGTTTGGGATGAAATTGATGTTAAAAGTATTTAACATGTGTACGAGTATATTCAGGTAGGAAGCGTTGGGGAAAAACTCCTAAAGGACCAACCAAGGGGTCCTTGAAGAGGACCCAACTCCTAGCCAAGACCTGTCAAAACCAGCCTCACCTACAGATGGAAATCGACACCCAGTACGCTGGCCGACGCACCATAGGTTGTGGGAATAGGTTGAAACTTAGGCTTGGGAGCTTGTTCTCCCATTTTTCCTGTCTCTGACCCAAACTACGGAACAACAGGACGGTCCGTTTGTTGGGCTACGGGGCGTCGATGAGCTGCCGTCTATGTCACCTGTATTTTTTTGCAGGTCTCTCGCCAGCCGAAGGGCATTTTGGGATTTTCACCTAGCCTTCCTAAAAATATTTTGAGGGTTTATTAATGTAATTTATGGTATTTTGTGTAGATTTATAAGTCTAGAATCACTATTCAACTCATTATATAAAATCATAACCCCTATACCTCTAATGAACTCTCTAGAACACCGTTGAAGCTTGAAGGAAGATTGGAGCTTGAAGGCTGATTTCTCCATCAATTAATATTAATTTTTCTTTTCTAGAATAAATTAAGGAATGATTTTCATACTTTAATCTCTTTTATTAAAGGATCCATTCTTCAAAATGGTTTTCCAAAGTTGTCTCAAAAGATTAACTTTTAAATTATGAGCTAGGCATGGGTTCTTGCATATAACGTTTTAAATAATTGTATTATTATTGAATTTATGTTACTTTGAATATTTTAACCTAAAAGCTTCATGAACCCATGCAAACCCATGAATTTCATATTTTTACTATAATATGGGTGAATTGATCATGTCTGTATAGTATTGATTTCTTTTGCGGTTTGTTTGGGGCTGTTGTATTATGATATAATTATATTATAATCATAATTAGTCTGTCCTAAATTGATTAATTGAAATTGAATTCTTTTGAATTCATTGTATATTAAGATTATTCGATTGAATCTGTGATCATGGCTATTGGTAAGAGACTTTGAGAATTATGTTGGGTGATGTAACTATGGATTGAAGTTGTGAGATTGGATAGATGGTATGCTTCCATAAATATATATATAATTTTTAGTATAGTATTAAACTATAATGATGATTGGTATGGTCTACTTATGGTGGTTGTGCTTATGTGCTTTACTTGTGAACTATGTGGCCTCGTCGACATTACTCAATGAATTTTGAAACAATGTGGCCTCGTTGACCTTAATTTATGTTTTATGATTTTATCATGTTATAAATTGATTATGTGAGTATTATGAGGGTCATGATGATTTAAGTGTATATGTGAAGTGTAAGCACGAGTTCTCCTAGTTGATGTATGTGTGTCTAGGGGACCTCTTTGGTAATGTGTTATGATTTGGTCGTGAACTAGATAAATAACCTCTTCATATACTTATTTATGTGAACTACACTATTAGAACAAATGATATCACCGAGTGAGTATGTCTTGGACAGTCACCCTAAATAAGATGAGATTAGAGAACAAAGAAACCCTTCATATTTCTTAACCGTATTCCTTCATGGGTTGTGTCCTAGTTCTACCCTTGGGAAGTAGAACACCCTTTATCAAAGCAGGATTGACTCTGGATTCAATTCTTAGTTACCAGTGTCTATGTAAGTTATTTCCCTTTTCTCATTATGTGGGATACAAGCTAGGATTGGATAAGTTCTATGAAGTTTAGGTAGTAGAATTGGAGATTATGTAGAGATTGCACTGTTAGGCTTTGAAGATGTTATTATGTGACTCCTTAGGTCTTCTCGAAGACCATCATGGCACTGTGCTTATGTATTTTGATGTATTCTTGATGTTATCTCGTGATACCTGAGTTTTATGTGAGGTTACTCTCAAGTCAATGTAAGGTGCTATAAATTGAGTATGTTTTAGAATGTGTATTAAATGTGATGTATGGTATTTAAATGTTGTCGTTATGCTTATATATGAAGTTTAAATATAAAAGTGCATATTGTGATACAAATATCCGTTTATCATGATTTTATGCATTATGCCATATAAGTGCATGCATTGTAATTTTGGAATTGGTCCAGATTTCCCTCAATTTCCCCAAAAGACCTCCTCTATTTAAGCCCTTGTATTACTTTTGTTTTTGTTTTTTGGAAAAACTTTTAAGGGAAAAAGGGGCCAAAATATTTTTGGGAGAAAAGAGAAAAAATGTTGGAAGAATATTTTTGAGAAGAGACGATAAAAATCAATGATTAAGTTTTCTTTCCACTAATTCTAAGGAAAAAGATTGAAAAATAGATAAAAGATATTTTTAAAGAATATAAAAATAGAAAGAAAAAAAATAGAATGAAATGCAAAATATTATATAACTAAACTAGCTAGTAAAATATTTAAACAAAGTAAAATCTTTCGAGACGATTTTTGAGAAATCATAAAATATACTAATCATATATATAATTATATAAATCATATATATTATTTTAAAATTATAAAAGTGATGGGATTAATCTAAAATAACTTATAAACATTTTAAACTTTGTAAAATATAATTATTTCAAATTGTTTAGAATTAAGAAACTCGATGATTAATTCATGTTATGGAGGTGCAAAATTTGGTGTCAACAAGTTGTATTGTGAAGTTGTCAATGTGTGTCTTGAAGATGCGATGTCTAACTAAGGTATAAAATGAATGTGAAGCATGATAGTGTGTGAATTATGATTATTGTAGCATGATTATGTGTAGAAGTCAAAGTTCTGAATATGGTGGTTATGTGAATAGTGTTCTCACATATAGTCTCACACACACTTCGAATTAATGAATGAAGTTAATTAATGAAAATGGGGGATTCTAGGGTAGACATCATTCAAGAGTAGAGATGAAGTGTCTAACACCAACTATACTATTCCTAAGAACTCTAGTAAATGAAGAAGGAGGATTTTGGGGTCGACACTCTTCGTGAGTTGAGACGAAGTGTTCAGTAGCAACCTCCCTATTCCCAAGAGTTTTCCAAAGAAATGTTGGAGGTTAGATACTCTTCATGACTTGAGATGTAGTATTAGTAACTTCTAGAGATTAGTACATTTCGTGAGTTGCGATGTAGTACTTTGTAATCCCTTAACCTATAGCTAATGAATGTCTAGGACTCTATGGGCCTTATGCTTAGCACGGAGAGGATTTGAAGAAGGGGTGGATCATCCTCGTGAGTAGACATGTTGTATCCAATGTACCTTCTTAAAGAGTACTCTTCGTGAGTTGAGATGAACTATTTATAAGCAGTCTCCTTATCCCCTTACTATGCACCCACATAGGTTTAGCTATTGGAGATCCATGTAAAGGTTAAGAGAATGACCCTACCTAAGGCAAGATGGGATCTTTCATCAGTAGGGGTTAATACCGAGATTCCATGCCTAGCTCTCATGGTCTATGTTGGTAAAATCTAGCCCCCACAAATGAATGTATATAAACTAAGTCTTCTTAAGAATGTACTACTTAGGGTAGGTGGTGGAATGAGACGCTATCTATCCATTGCACGAGTAGACATTTGGAAGAAGTCTTGGTGTGTCCTTGTATGAAAATGTATGATGGTTACTACATGATGTTTCTGAATTAAGTTGACTTTATGTCTAATGTTATTGACACATATTGATATTATGTCTAATTTTGATGAAGTTGTGTAAATGATGAACATGCTGTGTCTAGTCTAGGGTGATTCCTAAGGGGTATTAAGTGGAATTAGTAGTATGGGATGCTCCTTTCAAATTGCACAAAGTGTAACTTGGGGGTTGTCTTGGAGGATTGTCTTCATGTGAAGCTCTTGAATGTCTCTGTGTTATCTCTAGTACCTTAAGTAATAGATGCTAACTTGTTAAATGAAATGAAGTATGCTTATATTTAGTAGTATTAAAGATCACTAAGGTGGGTATTGAAGAGGTTGTATGAGCAGTCTTTTAATGTCTTACCTAGGTGAGTATTAACTAGGAATTAGAGTTTATAATTTCTTAGGTTATATAGGTTTGTAATCTTTTGTTGAGGCTTAGAGTTTATGAAGTGGAGTTGAATCCTACAGAGGTGGAGGTCGTGGTTTTTACCCTTTAAGAGTTGGGGTGTTTGCGATAATGTATTTTGTCATTATTTTATTTGCTTTACAAAATGTAACTGATGTAATATGCAAAGGAACATTTAGAATATACATGTTCTTTAGGCAAATTTTGGAGTCAGAATTCAAACCGAGTGAAGATAACAGTGACATGGAAGAATGAGAATGGAGAAACGAAAAGACCTAGAAAAGAGTAGAAAGAAAAAAAAAGGAGTCAACGACAGCTGATTTAGTTTAGGACATGTGATTTGTTAAAAATAAGAAATAGTTTATATGAAATACCTAGAAGAGAGTTCAAAAAAAAGTAGTAGTCAAGTACAGGTTACTTAGTAAGCGACAGATTATTTGCTAAAAAATAAGAAATAATGTACACATGTTGTACGTTTTTAGAAAAGTTAACTTTACTTGCAGCACAACTTTTAACTATCATTTTTATCTCTTTTATATGATCTATACTTAAGTAGAAAAAAATTCAAAAAATATATTTACATATTTAAAACAAAATTAGAAAAATATAACAATAAAATAAAAATATTTTAAGAGCAGAGAGTTTGATGAGGTGGAGTATATTTGTATTTTATTTTATTAAACCGTTATGATAGAATTCATTTGATTGATCACTAGATTACACCATTAAATGGTAGAATCATCTTCTTCATTATTAACATTTAATAGATAATTAGATAATAATATTACTTGTGCCTTTTCAAAATAACAATTTATGACTCGTGTGATTTGTGAATCAACTATATAAACTACTAACATATCATCACATTTGAAGAATAACACAAGGATTATAATATTATAAAATAATGACTGGTTGAAATTGTCATACCTTTCCTTTGATTTCTCATATTTATATGCGAAGTTAATTCAACAATAATTGTATATGTAAGGTAATCTCATAAGCTAGATTTGAGAAGAAAAGTTGATATGTTTGGGTTTGTATTATATGTATTGAGAGAGGTGGATGGTGACTACTAAAAACTCGACGCTGTCCATTGTAGAGGAATTTTTCCATGGACAGGATAACCAATGTAGGGTTTTTCCATGGTCCATTGGATATAATCCTAAGGAGAAAACGACGTTGGTTGTGGTTTTGATTCTTTTTATCGAACTTATCTCTCAAGATTTGTTTGCAAAGAAGTCTTTGTTGTGTATAGAATCGGCATAGGGAAAACCAATATCTATAGATGAAGCTACTCAAATAAATCCAAGATCCGGCACAATTAGGGTCAAGGTTATTCTTGATCTAGTGGAAAAGCTTTTAAATCATATAAGATTGCAGTTTGAGGATGGAAAATCTGGTAAGTTGAATAAGGGATCACTAGATTACACACTCAAATGCTTGGATCACTCTTCTTCTTCTTTATCAACATTAAATAGAAAATTATATTATAATATTACTTGTGCCATTTCAAAATTACAATTTTTGACTCGTGTGATTTGTGTATAAACTATATAAACTATTAATATATACTCACATTTGAAGAATAACACAAAGATTATAATATTATAAAATAATGATTGTCTTAAATTTCCATACCTTTCCTTTGGTTTCTCACATTTATATCCGAAGTAAATCCAACAACAATTGCATATCTAAGATAATCTCATATGCTAGATTTGAGAAGAAAAGTTGATATGTTTGGGTTTGTAATAAATGTATCGAGAGAGGTGGATGGTGAACACTAGAAACTCCAAGGTGTTTATTCTAGAGAGTTTTTCCATGGACAGGAGAACTAATATAGGGTTTTTCCATGGTCCATTGGATATAATCCTAAGGAGATCACACCGCTAGTTGTGGTTTTGATTCTTTTAATCGAACTTATCTCTCTAGATTTGTTTGCAAAGAAGTCTCTGTTGTCTATAACATCGACAGATGGAAAGCCAATAGTTATAGATAAAGCTACTCAACTAAGCCAAGACCAAGCACAACTAGGGTCAAGGTTATACTTGATCTAATGGAAAAGCTTCCAAATAATATAATATTGCCGTTTGAGGATGGAAAATATGGTAAGTTGAATTAGATTTTTCAGGAGATTGTATATGATAACCCATCTTTGTATTATAATTATTTTAAGCACCGATGTCATGAAAAACATAATTGTCGGTTGATGTGGAAATAAAATTAAAACAACAAACAAATTGATGATACAATTGAATTTTCATCAAAAGGTACTATCAATAGTGAAAAGTATCAATGTGATGCGAGAGAAATATTAAATGAAAAAAAAGGTTAATCAACAATTGGTTGTTGCCACTTTTGAGTAAAATCATACACACTCAATAGATGTGTTACGAGTAATATTGGTGTCCAGACAACTATTGAATATAGAGGGAAAACATCAAAAGTTGTGGTTGATGTGCCGCGAGTTGGTTCAGGCCAAAAATTAATGGAAGTGAAAATGACAAAATGACCCATTAAGAAATCAAGCTCTTCAATAATTTTAGGAAATGAAAATGAAAAAATGAACTCATATATCCACCTAACAAATAGACTACTGGTTCAAGGTTTAGAATTGACTTAACAGGATACGACAACAAAGTAATAAAGTTAATCTTTTAGTTATATCATCTTCTTAGTACTACCCCATTATTTGATTTTAGTTGTAGAAGATTGATTTGCATATATTAACACATAAAACGAAAATAAAATAAAATATTGATTTTATAAATTTTAATGAGTCCACTTAAACATAAGAAATCGAGAACGAGTTTCACAAAAAAAAGGAAAACAAAATCAACTACCTTTTTTTTACCCCTTTTGTCAGTCCAATTCACAAACTCAATCAAAGATAAAAACATTAAAATCATCGAGAACTGTATATATTAATCTTAATCAAAAGTTTTATATACCGAACAGGGTAAAAGGAAAAATTGAATGCAAATAAAAACAATAAACCAACATATATAAGTCCGAAAATTGCAGCACACAATTTGAGTAAAAGCTTTCAAAGCTAGAGTGATAATTAAAGTTACGCACCACATCTAAAGAATTGGTCCTTTCCGAATACTTTCTCGCCCCCTCTAAATTTAAGTGTGTTAGAACAAGAAAGATTTTTATAATTGACAAATACAGGATTAGATGAAAGGAACCGGTTGCGCCAACATGTGCTCTTCAAACATAATCTGACTGGGAATAGGAGAAACTCCAACCGCGCGAAATAAAAGTTTTAAAGCTATGGAAGTATAGCTTATTCTACAAGCAACCATTACATATAGTTTCCATGTCACGCCCCGAGCTACCCCCAAGACGCGGACATGAAACGTAGGACCACAAGTGATCCCAAGTTAACCCTGCTGGCATGATCTTGAGCATACTAAAGATAATAAACTGTTGCGAAAGCTAAATCATACTTAAAATGAAATGATGGGGAATACCCATATTCTATACATGAGATATTTGAAAATAATGAGTTTAATACAAAAGAAATATTAACTCAATACTAAGTTGAATCTAACTATGTCTTAAAATAACCTCTAAACTAGAATAGAAATATAGGGACAAGCCCAAGCTAAATTTAGAAAAAACTGAAACTAAATGACTGAAAACTGAAATGAAGCTCATGACTGTTGTGCTCGCAGAATGAGGACTCGCCACTGAATCTGCTGAACTGGAGATCGGGAAATTGATATATGCGTGATCTAGATTTTGAGAACCTGAACCTACATCAGGAGAAGATGTAGCGCACGTCTGTGTCAGTACTTGAAAGGTACTGAGCATGTAGGATAGAGTAAAGCTGAAATAAAATATAAATGAACAAACACAAAAACAAGTATAATAATCTGAACGTGATGTGCTGATTTCTGAGTTAACTGGATGCAATGACCAATTTATAACATGCTGAAACTGAATACTGAATATAATGATAAATGGTCAATGCTGAGAGTCTGACTGAACAACAAGATCTACTAATAACCGATAACAAAACCACATGAGCTAAATGTGGAGTGCGATGTATACGCCCCATCGAGAGGACCCAATATACCCTGCAAATGGTATAAAGGCATGCTGGCGTGATAACTAAACTGATTGCCACAGAGGAGACTTACAACCTAGTAGGCTAGTAGTTCTGGGACTATTGGGTACGCTAAACCCTAGTCTAACTCGGTATTATGCTACTCCCAATAAATTCTGTAAATTAATTCATTATATCTGAATTTCTATAAATACTGGATAGCTCGAAAGTAAACATTCAAACTGAGAATGCAACAATTAATCTTGTAATTATGCATTTATAACTGAGGCATGTATATTTGACGTGTCTGATATATATGACCTAGTATGTGTAATTCAATATCTAAAGAAATACAAAGCTAGGGTTCTAAAATTCATGCAATAATCTGAGTAGTAACATGATAATCTGATTTGGAACATATATTTAATAAATTCATGAAGTTATCTCAAATATTCTAGAAACCCTAGGTTTAATCATGATAATAGAATCAAGACTCAGACTGAAAGCTAGGGACCCAATGGGTGAATGGAATCCACTAGTGAAATCCCAAATACCTGGTGATGAAATCCTTGAAAAAATACTTAAGTTTCGGGGCTGGAACTTCTGGAGCATGTGGCGTTCTTGAACTAGGGTTCTTGAGATTTTTTTCTCCTCTCTTGCTTCTAACTTTTTAAGTTTTGATTTAATGATTTAACTTGGATATGTTTTAATTATGTTTCTAGGCTTCAACTAACTAAAATCTAATGATTTAGCGTCAAAACGACGTAACTTAGGGTTTAAACTGAGTGGGAAAGGTCAAAAAGACCCCTCTGAAAGTTGCTGTCGGACCTCACAACAGCCAGGACTGACGGTCTGTCGTTCGCCAGACGCCCCGTCGCTAGGTCCGTTGTGAGGGCCTAATCGACAAGCCTTTACTAAAATGGGAATATCTGTTGACTCGGAAGTCTTATTTTTGTAAAGTCGGTGGCTTTGGAAAGATAATTCAATTATCTATCTGAGGGTAGGTCATTGGAGACGTAATTCATTTTGTGTTAAGAGTTATGATCATTGAAAGTTGACCTTACTATCATTGAAAGTTGACCTTACTACATTTTCCTTTAGTTGGCTGTAAATTTTCCACCTATGGACCATAGGTCTACCTACAAACCATGATGGTCATCCATAGCTCTTTTAAGAGAGTGGTTAAAGGATGTTTTGATCGATGGTCATGGACTACGGACTGTTGTTTGACCTACGGACTGTAAGAATTCTTAAAGAGTGTAAGACTTTTTCTAGGCCGTTATTTTTAGGAGTTTCTGATCCATCGACGGTCGTGCAGGACGGACCATAGTTCATGCTACGGTACGTCGATGCCACTGTTGGAAGTACTTGCAGATTTTTATGAAAAACTAGTTTTTGGTTTGTTTTGGCTATGGGGTGTTACATTCCATTTATAAAGAAGTACGCAGGCAAAATAGTTTTCGTAATCAAATTGGAAAACTAGGAAGCAAAATTAAAGAAGGAGAGAAAAGCCTGAAAGGAGTAGAAAGGTAGAAACTTGCCACATGAACTTCCAAATTCGAAGTAGAAGAGGAATTTGAAACCAAGTAGAAGAAGGAGTTAGTGATTAATAAAGTTTCGTATTCAGTTAAGGTAAAATGTGTTGAAGTATTTCCTTTCAAATATGAATGCAAGGAAGAGTCCTAACGTGAGAAGTAATTTGAGTCATGTTCGGTTTAGAGAAGGGTCTTTAAAGCGGTGAAGACTAAGTTGTGTTGAACAAGACTTAGGGTAGTTTCAAAGACTATAAATACCTGAATAGTTCATTGATGAATTTTCCACACTTACATAGAGACAAGATTAAAACACGATCTAGAGTTTGAGAGAGTTTTGAGATTTAATGGGGAGTGTTGCCACATTGTGAGGAAAATGTTGTGAGATTGTAATTAAATTTTTTTTATTACAATCAAGTGTTTGTGTAGGAACGGCTAACAATTTTGAGAAACTTGGTGGATGTTAGAAGACTTAAATTGGGGTGTTTTGTCTTTGGTAGCTAGAATTACAGTTTATAATTTCTTAACTAGGAATTAGAGATTATAATTCCTTAGGTTACATAGGTTTGTAATCTTTTGTTGAGGCTCTGAGTTTATGAAGTGGATTTAAATCCTACAAAGGTAGAAGTCATTTTTTTACCCTTTATGAGTTGGGGGTTTTCGCGATAATATATTCTGTCATTATTTTCTTTGCTTTACAAAACGTAACTGCTCTTATTTCGAAAGGAACATATAGAATGTACATGTTTTTTAGGAAAATTTGGGGGTAAGAATTCTAACAGAGTGAAGATTACTGGGACGTGGAAGAATGAGAATGGAGAAATGAAAAGACCTAAAAGAAAGTAGAAATAAAAAATAAGTAGTCAACGACAGGTGATTTAGTCGAGGACATGTGATTTTATGAAAACAAGAAATAGTGTATATAAAAGACCTAGAAGAGAGTATAAAGAAAAAAAATTAGTCAATGACAGGTAATTTAGTCGAGGACATATTATTTGCTAAAAACCAAGAAATAGTGTACACATGTTGTGCGTTTTAATAGAAGTTATTTTTACTTGCAGCAAAACATTTAAATAACATTTTTATTTCTTTTATAAGATCTATACGCATGTAAGAATTAATTCTAAAAATATTTTTACATATTTAAAATAAAATAAAAATAGTTACGAGAAGAGAGTTAGATGAGGTGGAGTATATTTTTATTTTATTTTATTAAACAGTTATGATTGAATTCAGTTGATTGATAACTAGCTTACACCCTTACCTACTAGCATCCCTCTTCATCTTTGTCAACATTTAATAGATAATTATATAATAATATTACTTGTGCCATATAAAAATAACAATTTATGATTGTGTGTAATTTGTCAATCAACTACATAAACTACTCATATATCATCACATTTGAAGAATAACGCAAGGATTATAATATTATAAAGTAATGACTGGTTGAAATTGCCAAACCTTTCCTTTAATTTCTCACATTTATATGCGAAGTTAATCCCACAATAACTGCATATATAAAATAATCTCGTAAGCTAGATTTGAGAAAAGTTGATAAGTTTGGGTTTGTGTTATATTTATTGAGAGAGGTGGATTGTGAATACAAAAAACTAGAAGGTGTCCATTGTAGTGAGTTTTTCCATGGACAAGAGAACCAATGTAGGGTTTTCCATGCTCCATTGGATATAATCCTAAGGAGAAAACAACGTTAGTTGTGATTTTGATTCTTTTTATCGAACTTATCTCTCCAGATTTGATTGCAAAGAAGTCTTTGTTGTCTATAGCATCAGCAGATGGAAATCCAATATCTATAGATAAAGCTACTCAACTGAAGCCAAGAGGAGACACAACCAGGGGTAAGGTTATACTTGAATTAATTGAAAAGCTTCCAAATCATATAAGATTGCAGTTTTAAGATGGAAAATCTTGTAAGTTGAATGAGGTATTTCAAGAGATTGTTTATGATAATCTACCTTTGTATTTTAATTATTTTAAGCACCAAGATCATTGAAAAGATAATTTTCGTTTGATCTGGAAAAGAAGTTAAAATAACAAACAAATTGATGATACAATTTATGTTTCTTGAAAAGGTGCTATAAATAGTGAAAAGTAACAAGGTGATGCTAGAGAAATATTAAATGAAAAAAAAGGTTGATCAACAATTGGTTGTTGCCCCTTCTGAGAAAAGTCATACATACTTAATAGATGTTGCTACGAGTAATATTGGTATCCAAACAACTACCGAACATAGAGAGAAAACATCAAGAATTGGGGTTGATGTGCCGCGAGTTGGTTTCAGGCCAAAAATAATGGAGTTAGGACACAAACTAATGGAGATATTTGATGTTGAAGATTCTTAAAATTTAAGGAAGCATGTTTTTCAAGTTTAAAACAATAATATAACTAAAAATTGGACGTTGGTTGCAAACAAAAATTCAACTAGTCGCCGAACTCTTTCCTCGACTAATCAAAATAGTTCTCCATGTAGTGAAAAGGGTGTGGACTGAAAATTTTCATGCAGTGAGAAGAGACAAGATATTAGTAATGTCTCAAGAGACCTATTATGTTCAAATAAAATGTATGCTCTATCGAACTACTAGAAATTCATCGTTTGACGACCACAAAAATAAGAATGTAGTAGAAAATGGAGTTTTTCGAGGACTTTCTGACTATTTTTGGGTAGTCAGCATATTGAATGTCATAATATATTTACCAACTACAGTATTAAGACTTAGCCGATTACGTAAGTCGGAAAATATATTAAACTAGTCCTTACCATTAAACTATCTAAATGACTAACTACAGTAGTTGCAAAATTATCAAAATAATAGTTTATTAATTTTAAAAAATCCCAACTACAGTTTTCGTAGTATTAAAGTACTTCAATATTTGAATTAATATATCTTGCGACAACAGTAATTGTACATATATAACTTATTTATAATCATTTAAGTATTTTTACGACTATTGAGGTCAGAATATATCAATAATTTATTAAGTAATTATTTAGGTAATCTTCGGTTGCTGTAGATGAGAATATTAATTTTTTGAAGAAGTAGGTCATTTTGCTGATTACTGTGGTAAAAAATTAAATTTTTCTAAAGAATTTTTTTTTAATTTCATACACCATCAGTTAAACTATACTACAATAATTCATGAAAATTGAACAATAAAACAAAACATCAAATACATTCCTAATCATTCAAATTTCCATTAAATATAATTATGTTTAAAAGTTGAAGCATCACCAAAAGTAAGTCTAATAAGTATTCAATTTTTATTCAAAACGAAAGTAAATAGTTAAAGTATACTAAAGATTCTACATGCATGACCTTGCTTATGACAACTTATATAAGGGATATGAAGAGTTATAATTGTGTAAGAGTGTTGTTAGAGGTTATAAATTTTATATGTATCGCTTGTTGGGTGTTTACTTTATCATTTCCTCATACGGGTTAGATAAGTTTGATTCTGCCTTAATAAGTACTCAATATCTAAAGTCAAATTCTTATAACTTAATCTCGTGAAAAGATTGTATTGTGAAAAGGAATTTTAAAAAAATCTATCATGATTTATTCATTATGAGTATGTGGTGGTTAGTTCAATTTCACTTCGGTGGTAGGTTGTATTGATCATAAATTGATTTTGGTTTTCTGGAAAAAAAATCATCATGGTGATTATGTTATAGTTCAGAGTGTTTCAGTTTAGATTGAGTTCAATAGTTATTTTGTGAATTGATAAAAGTTTAGTTCAGAAGTTCAGTTCTTTGTAGTATATCTTGATTAATGGTATTAAGGAAGAGCTCACTTGAAGAGACGAACACCGAATGGTAGGTCATAACTGAGCTTTGATAACGTTGTCTATTCTTCCTTCTTTATCCATACTTTCGTGGATGAACATGATTTTAGTGGTGGATAATGTAATGACCCGAAAGGTCACTTTTGGAAACTTTTACTAAATTACCATTTTACTCATCTCGGTAGTTGCATAAAGTCAATTTTGATAATACTAAATAATCATCTTTTTCTCCCTTTTGAGTTTAAACTTCTAAGCAAAAGATTGAGATCATGTTAAATCTTTTTAGACATTTTTTGCTTTAGGTGATGCACACGAAAGAAATTGAGATTTCAATTTAAAATTAATCTTGTATCACAATGTTCTTGATCAAGAAACTATCGATCTATTCGCATTCTCTCAAACACCGGGGAGTTGGCTATTAAAATCTTGATAAAATGCACCTCATACATTCTTCATATAATATTTTCTTGCTTAACCTTCCACGAGTTGATCAAATGTCGTTTCCGATAAACATTTGAGTTCAAATGATTCTTCTGTATCACTATATACCATGTTCATCGAAAACCTATAAAAAATAAGACCAAGTCAACTCTCAAATCATTGAGAAACCAAATAAGTAAGAAAAATGACCCCTGTAAGAAAAAAAAGGGTGATAGCACTACATGCATTCATATCAAACATTTCAAGTTTTGGAAGCTTTTTATCAAGGAAAGAACACACAAACACTTATCTGATTTCACCAACAGAATGTTAGGTACGTAAAATCATTTGATACTATCAGGATTAAGGAGAAGCTTTGATGGTGCTTCATATGCTTCTTTAACTTTGAAGAAGAATATGAAGCATCAATAAGGTTTCCCATTAATCCTAACAATTGAAAAGGATTTTATCTGCCCAATATTTTGTTGGTATATTCATATAAACTTTCTTATGCTCTTTGCTTGATAAGAAGTTTCCTATATTTTGAATATCTGGAAATGTAGATTTGTTGTGTTTTTACTGTTGTTCCTTAATTATTTGTTATTTATCGCTCTTATGGGATCCTCCAAATCTGAGACTCGACTTCCTTTTATGTTTCATCGATTTTTTATGAAGATGATAGTCATACTAAAAAATCATTTTAATTCGAAAGATTGTTGGACATGACATTTTATTTCTAGCTTTTGTTTCAGACTAAAAAATAAAGGAAAATAATGATTTTAGAAATTTATGCCAATCCACTTTAACATCGGAAACCAGAATTGAGTTTCAAAAAGATATGCAAAAAAACAACTATCTTCTTTGACCCTTTAGTCACTGTATTCGAAAACCCAATCAAAGATCAAAATTTTAAAAATCATCCACAAAATATAAACCTTAATAAAAAATTTTAAATACCTTAACAATAATGCAAAATAGATATCGTTTAAAAACCAAAAAGGCAAAATAAAATTGAAGGCAAATCATAACCATTAACCAACATATACCTGAAAATCACATGAACAATTCAAGAATATTGGAAAGTTCATGTAAATAGAAAGCATTAGGAGAGATCATTTATACTAATGGCGTTAAAGCATTTTTGCTGCCTTTTATACCACGTACAAATGGGTGGGGGCTTTCACGAAAAAAAATCACCTACACATTAGTGTAGATTAAACATGTTTATCAAATTTTTATGAAATTCATAGCATGAGAATAAATACTGAGAGGAATAGAATACCTTCTCATAGACCTCTCATAGTTAGATTCTAAAAACATCTTTGTCCACTTCCAAATTGATATGCATTTGAGAGAGGAATACAATCTACAATTGTTATGGAATACTTTTAAAAATACATGTAGACATGAATTGTATATAATATCAAATGAGTGCCACAATAAGGGGTCAAATCCTGGAAAAGTTCCCTTTTCAAGAAAAGGAAAACAAAGGCAATGAGTTATTTGACTTAGCTCTCTTTTTTTCAAGAAGAGGGAACTTCTCCCTTATTATTGCACTTTTTTTGTTACTATCACTTCATTCACACATATATTTTGAGTATTGTTTCAGTATTATCTAGAGTTTATTCGTCTCTCTGATCCACATGAATGCTAAGGTATCACTCCATGCTGCAATTCCAATATTTCTTATATCTATTCAAACAAACATTTCTTCAGTATTATTTATCACCATTTCTTCACACTGCACCATTAAAAGATATGAGTATAAGGAAATATTTTTACGTATTACGGAAAGATACTAAGGAAACATTTTAATAACATATTAATTAGGGTTACTAAGGAATTCAAATGATTAAATTTGAAAATGTCTTGTAGAATCCTCCTTTTTTTCCATCATGTGGAGTCTTAGGATGATATGTATGAGAAACTCAACAAATGCTGATAACTTATTTTAATAAGCAAAAACAACACAGTAGTAGAATGACCCAAAAAAAGCGGAAATTGAGACATCATAACTAAGAAAAGCCATAAAAGAGAGGAAAAGACAATGTAACAGCTCATATACTAAATCACATAAATAGGTGCACACAACATTGTGTTAACCTCATAATCGAATGTTTTAATAATTAGATATGCATATACTGACTAGTCATTTTATGTAGGAAAGGAACGAGATACGTCACCAAAGCACATACTATCAATCCAAATGATTGCAGGAATCAAGTGAATCATGAGCGAATCTAATCAAGAAAGGAAAGTGAATATTTGATCTATCAAATCAAATTTCACAGTTTGCAAGAATTAAAGGAGACACACAAGGAAAATATTTCACAACTTGCACATATTAAAGGAAGACACACAAGGAAAATCTCTCTAGTTAAACAAGATGGACAAGATAATTAAATTATGGTACAATCAAGGAAGAAATATCCATAGTTAAATCAGGACACTATCAAGGATTTCAAACAAAATTTAAACAGTGATTATCAAGAATGATCTTTAAAAGAAAAAAAGTGAGTTAAAAGACTAAAAAACACAACTTGATGTAATTAGTTAAACATCACCTAATTTAATAATGTTAATCTAAATTAAACCTCCATTCTTGAGCATAGAGATCGAAACAAGAGAAAACATCTAAAACTAACAAAGTTATATCTAAACACCTTTATTTAGTGAACTAAAATATGTTTTCATAATCGCTAAAAAAACATAGCCTAACACTTCACATCAAATCAGGAAGGAATACGAGTATTACTTTGTTTTGTGCAGTGACTGGATCTCGAGCCTGGACATGACGAATTCCAACACCACTCTGACTCAAAATAGTTGCGAATCAACAAAAAATTAACGACGAAAATAAAAAATCCCTAAAACATAGCGGGGTGTTCTTTTTCTCGCCTACAAAATCTCCTCCCCTAATAGTGAGAGTGATGGAGTTTATATAGCACAAACTCTAGGTCGACCTAAAGGGGAAAACAATGTGGGACTCTGCAAATTTTCAAATCCCGAATAGGGTCTTGGGTCTCTTAATGTGAAATGGGTTTAACGAATTTGGGCCAAAATTTTGGGTTACAGGTTATATGATGGTCCAAATATGGACTATATAAAAGTCCCTTAAGAGAGTTTCAAAGTGAAATGAGATGGCTTATAAAGTTAGATAATTACTCGAGCTTCTTAACTTTACCAACATAAAAATAATTATTTCAAAAAGGAAGATATTAATAAAATTGCTAGTTTTACAGAAAATAAGTTGTGTACATAATTGAAACTCTGTTTTTGGTAAAATGATTTTCTAACTATTTATTCAAATTGAAAAATTATATAAATCTATATATTTAAGTATAAATATATATAATCCATATGAAAAAATTTCAAAAAACTGTTTTAAAAGGTAATCTTGAAAGTATTTTTGATTTTATAAAAGAATTATTTCCAATTGTTCAATATTTGTTAAGCTTAAAAATTAATCGAATCGTGGAGCGTTAAAATTGGGTGTGAAATGGTATCATCACTATAACATATATTGACGCTACTTCAATAGAAATCCTAAATAAATCGAACTCTCTAATAGTTTCCTTCTACTATTCTTATTTTACCCATTAAGAAATCAAGCTCTTCAATAATTTTAGGAAATGAAAATAAAAAAATGAACTCATATATCCACCTAACAAATAGACTACTAGTACAAGATTTAAAATTGTCTTAACATGATATGACAATAAAGTAATAAAATTAATGTTTTAGGTATATCATCTTCTTAGTGTTTCCCCCTTATTCGATTTTAGTTGTAGAATATTGATTTGCATATATTCTCACATAAAATGAAAAAACAAAAAAACAAAAAAAAATTGATTTTAGAAATTTTAATCGGTCTACTTGAACATCAGAAATCGAGAATGAGCTTCAGAAAAAAAACAAAGGAAAAAAAGTCAACTATGTTCTTTTTATCCCTTTTGTCATTGAAATTCACAAACCCATTCAAAGATAGAAAACTTTGGAAATCATCCACATCTCTATATATAAATCTTAAGTAAAAGTTTTATATACTGAACAGGATTAAAGAAAAACTTGAATGCAAATCAAAACAATTAACCAACATATATATACACGAAAAATGCAGCAACAATTGGAGAAAAAGGTTCGAAAGTTACAGTGATAATTAAAGTTATACACCACATCTAAAGGATTAGTCCTTTCCGAATACTTCGTCGCCCCCTCTAATTTTGAGTGTGTTAGAACGACAAAGATTTTGGTAATTGACAAACAGAGGAATAGATCCAAAGAATCGGTTGCGCCAACATGTGCTTTTGAGACCGAATCTTACTGGGTTAGGAGAAACGTCAACCACGCGAAGAAGTTATAAAGTTTTGTAAGTGTTGCTTTTTCGACAAGCAACCATTATATAAAGTTTCCATTTATAAAGGAGTACGCAAGCAAAATAGTTTTCGTAATAAATTAGAAAAACTAGGAAGTAAAAGTAAAGAAGGAGACTAAAGTCTAAAAGAAGTAGAACGCAGATACTTGCCATGTGAAATTCCAAATTCGAAGTAGAAGAGGTAGTTGAAACCAAGAAGAAAAGTGATTAATAAAGTTTTTTATTCAGTTAAGGTAAACTGCGTGTATGTATTTCCTTCCCAAAGACGAATGCAAGGAGGAGTCCTAACGTGAGAAAGAGTTCGAGTCAAGTTCGATTTGAGCAAGGTTCATTAAAGCGGAGAAAACTAAGTTAAGTTGAAAAGACATAGGAGAGTTTCAAAGTCTATAAATACCTCAATTGTTTTGGGTTTTAAATGTGTGAATGGAAAATGAAGAGTTGCGACTTTTATGAATAATTTTGACTTTTATGAAAGGTTGTGACTTTAACGCAAAGTTGTGACTTTTTTAAAAATTTGCGCCTTTAATGAAAAGTTGTGACTTTTATGAAAGATGACGACCTTTGCAAAAGATTACGACTTTTCCAAAGGTTTATGACCTTTGCGGTAAGGCAAAATAAGAACCTTTTCGTACTACCCTTTATTTCGATAAATTGAGAGATTTCCTCTCATTTTAATAATAGAATTTCTGACTTCTTCTACTAATTCTAAATCTAGTATTCTAAGTGTACTTTGCTCTACTTGAGTGGCTCGCTGACACCATCGTTTTGGATATACACTGGTGATTGAGAACATTCTATCCTGGTAGGACATATTCTAAATCAATCCTCGGAAACTAGAGGGGAATAATTTCCTTCAGGAGACATTGTGCATTCAGTGGTCTTGATCTACTTTTTGTTTTTCAAAATTCTTGTATGCTTTACAAATTTTAGATTTTTTAATTAATTTTTGTTCTTTTGTTCATTACTGGCTCATTAAACTTTGGTAACTTCGTGTTTCTGCAAAGATTGTTGGAATTAGTAAGATTCTCTAAACACAGATTGAAAACAATTCTTTTTTAAGAAAAATATTTTGTATACTTTTCTAATGTATTTATGATCTAGTTTCTCTACTACATTTAATTTTCTAGTCATAAAAATATTCTTAAACTTTGTTTGTGGATTATTAAGTTCTTCAAAGTTTTGTTTTAAGTATTTTAGGAATATAAAATGAATAAAAATCTTAAGGAAATTATTATACTATTATTATTTTTTGTATTCTACTGATTAAGAGAATCTCATCATGGAATTAGAAGATAAATGCATTACTTCTCCATAATACATTGCCTTCTTTAGAAACTTCTAAGTGAGAATGTAACAGAAAAAGTGTTTTTTTTGTATTCCAATTAAAGATGTAACCTTCTTATTATTCATTTAAGAAGGAAAAAAGTTTCTAAAGGTTAACAATATTTATATTTATCATGTATGCCTTTGGATAAAGTTAGTCAAATCGTATGATTTTCATATGAATTTTCCTTTGCAAATAGTGTTTCCATTAAAATTCACTAGTTTGCAGACTGACACATGAATATTTTTGTTTGATAAAATAGTATGTCAAAATGTTATAGTTGGAAGATTATTTGAAATGAAAAAAAAAACATTTCTATGTGATAATCTTATAATATGTTTTATTCTGTTTGGAATTAAAAAAAAAACTTTGTAGTTTTGTACTCGCTGTCAATTTGATTGTGTCTTATTGTTGTAGACTAAAAAACTTTTGTTGTTTTCTACTCTGAATAAATTGGACTTTGCAATTGCTTTGAAGAATATGAAAACTTCACATGATAAGTCAGTGTTGTACTTTTTATGTTCTATAAACATCATTTTTGAATAGAAAAAAATGAAATTTTTTTTGCCTTTATTGTTAGTATTCTAAATACTAATTAGTATGTCTATTTGTGATAGACGAGAAAGACCAGCGACTTGGAGTTAGTGTGTTTGTGCCTCTATAGAGTGAACTTTGACACTATGTAAAGATTGTCAAAGAGAATTGAAACTCTATAACTCTTTCGTAGAATAATATTTTCAAAAGAGGTTTTGATACTACCAATGACATTTTGAGAGTATGGAAAAATATTTGAAAATATATATTTTAAAATACTTGTAAAATAATTTGATATCACATTTAAAATGTGGGGGTTCTTTTCTTATGATTAGAGTTGATGTCTAATTTAACTTTGGAGAAAAAGATATGAAATTCAAGGATACATTTGTAACATGTTAGGGTTTCTCTATTACTAGTATATAGTTTGACTAGTATAAAACAGTCAAATTATATTATACTTGTTCAAAATAATTGTGTTCTTTTATGAAGAAAGTGTCGCTTAAAATGTTTTGATTTTTCATGAAAAGATATGTGTATTATATTCAATGTATTTGCGTAGTCATGAATATTGGTGAATAGTCATTTGTTATGTTTTTGTAAAAGTAACATTTGGACTATATTGCCGTTATTTAACCCGATGAAACTTTGTTCATGGGTAGTTCTATTACAATCAATTTAAAGTTATGGAAAGTTCATTCTGAAAAGGACATTGGACAAGGTGATGACTCCACACAATATATGTATCATACAAAATTGTGAAAAATAGGCACAAAAAATTAGTGAAGAAAACGCTACGTCGCAAAGAGCTTTTTGAACTGAATGTTTTTATTTGTTCTTACTTTTTTGAATCAATGTTTGTGTCATGAACAATTAGGGCATGTCAATTACAAAACCTTGTAAGAAAAACTGATCAACGTAGAAGTTTTGTCTAACATTGAGTGCAACAAATAAAAATGTCAAGTTTATGTGGTATCAAAGTATGCTGAGCATTATTATATATATGTTGAAAGGAATTTTAATCCCTTAAAATTTATTACAATGACATTAGTGATATGAAGTCAATACCATCTCATAGTGGGAAAAAGTATCTCGTTACTTTAATTGACAATTGGATTTAAAAAAAGAAGATTGTCTATTTGCTTAATTCTAAGGATAAAGCAATAGAAATGTCTAGACAATATAATATTAAAGTTGAAAATAGTTGGGAAAAAGATAAGAAGTGATAAGGATGGAGAGTATGAATCTTCGTATGCAGAAATATATTTGGAAAGTGGATTTATCCATCAAACTACAACCCTATTCGCATCAATATAAAGAAAAAAAATTGAACGGTGAAAGAAATGATTGATGCATTTGTAGAAGTTCGAGTTTACCACAAAACCTGTGTGGAGGAAGTATCCTTATTGCAAAAGGAAACAAAAAAAATGTCTTTTCATAAAGAAAGCAATTTTGTTTGTTCAGGACAGAATGCATTCCATATGAGAAATGGAAATGAAGGAAATCCAACTTGAAATATTTCAATGTGTGGGGGTGTCTAGCAAAAGTTCAAGTTCCTATTCCTAATAGGATTGAAATAGAACCTAAGATTGTGGACTATAAAATTAGACTTTAGTAGTCTAGTGAATGGTCTAAACGACCTTGAAAAGAACAAACGAGAATGTTATTAATAAAGAGATTCAGAAGTGTAGTAAATTTCAAGGGACATATACTTCCTTCGAATATGATTTTGTAACATTTTTTGTGACTTATGTAGAGAAATCCTTTTGGACAAATGGTATCATCAGTGAGATTGATATAACCCTCAGCAGTCCTATTGGAAGTTTGTTGATCTTTTTCTAGGAAATTAAATTTTGGGTTCAAAGTGAATCCTCAAAAGGAAAATGAAAGTCTATAGAACTATTGAGAAATATACAACAAGCATTTGTGTCAAAGACATTAGGAAAAAACAAACAAGGTTTTGATCTTGTTGATATCTATACTCATCAGTAACTAGAATTGTATCTATTCGGATGCTAATATTATTATTGTTATTTATGACCTCAAAATTTATTAAATGAATGTGAAATATTTCTTTAAACGAAACATTGGAAGAAAAAATTTACATGAACCAACCCGGGGTTTTTATGGTTCCTTATGAATAAAAGAAAATGCAAGAACATGTTATGTTACATTATGGAGTAAAACAAGCACCCAAAATAATGACATAAGAAATTTTACCAAACCATGTTGGCAAATGGATTTAAGAATGATAGAACAGATAAATGTGTTCACATTGAAATTACAAGGTCATTGTTTGGTTGTATATTTGTTATATGTTGATCAACAATATATACAGTAATGACATAAATGCTACTAAACATATGCTTGAAAGAAAGCTTGGAATGAAAAATGTGGGAGTTGCTGATGCGATCATATGTATAAGAATCCTTTGAACTCCATAATGTTTAACATTTTCACGGTCTCATTTCATTGAAAAAGTACTTGACTAGTTCAAATATTTGGATGTCAATATTGTCAAGTCTACAATAAATGTGAGTTTTACATAACAAAAGAGTGAAAGCGAATGTGATTCACAATTGGATTGTGCTAGAGTATTGGAAAGTGTGATATACATCATGAAGTGTACTCTATCAGGTATAACATTTTGTATTAGTAAACTGAGTCGGTCACAAGTAATTCCAATAAAACACATTAAATGAAAATAAATAGAGTTTTGGAGTATTTAAACAAAACTTTAGACGATGCCTTCAATTATAACGATATTGAACAATATTAAACGGATATAGTCATGCAAATTTGATCACCGAATAAATAAAGTAAAATCCACAAGTGGATATATACTTATTCTTTGTAGAGGAGCAGTCTCTTGGAAATATTTCGAAAGAAACATGTATCGTTACCTCTATAATAATCTTTGAGCTGGGTGCTCAAGGTAAGGTCAGTGAATAAGTTGAAAGACTCCGATAGATAATCTCTTTGGGCCCAAACCATTAGCATTTGTGTGCATACACTTTTATAATGAAGATAAAATAGTTATGGGATGGAGCATGATGTATAACAGAATATCTCGTCATATAGGACATAAACATGATACCGTTAAAAAACTACTCTCTAGTGGAATTATCACAACTGACTATGTAAAGTCAAAGGATAATGTGTCGGATCCACTTATAAAAAGGCCTAACTAGAGAGAAAGTTTAAATATCATCTAAGGGAATTAATTTACGGCTGAGGACAAGTTAGCATGGCAGTAACTCTATCTAGCCGACTCGAGATCCCAAGAGCTAGATTCAAGGAGAAAAATAAAGTTGTGTCTGATGATTCGTCATTGTCAGAAAACTCAATTCATTCTCATGATGAATACAATGCTCAGGAACAAGGATACAACATTAAGTCTTGTTAATGAGTTAATAAAGCTTAATGGTTTTAATTATTTGCTAAGTTTGGCAGAGTTGACCAAATAGTGTATTTACTTGATAACACAGTTAGAAATCACCTATGCGAGTGTGAACAGTAAACCACTTTAAATAGGATGATTGTCAAAAGCCCATCTCTCTATACACTCATGAAACCAGGAGATGTTCATGGCTGAAACTAACACAATCGTAAGAACCCTAAACGGTAAAGGTTTAATTGTG
Organism: Solanum lycopersicum; assembly: GCF_036512215.1. NCBI lineage: Eukaryota > Viridiplantae > Streptophyta > Magnoliopsida > Solanales > Solanaceae > Solanum > Solanum lycopersicum. The sequence goes on from NC_090808.1 coordinate 52,787,704, forward strand.
TGACATATGTTTGTATAGGTATACATCGAAGCTCAACGGTACAAAGATATCACATCTAAAGATTGACCTAGTATATCCGACATATGTTCACTACAGAAATTCAAAGTGGAAACCTACTTATTCATATGCAATAATTCTTGCTTGTAAAGTACACATACGTGTCCATTTCTTTGTGTTGGAGTCATTCCCCATTCATGTGGGCATTTTTGGGTTTTAAATGTGTGAATGGAAAATCAAGAGTTGTAATTTTTATGAATTGTTTAGACTTGTTTTAAAGGTTGCGAATTCAATGAAAATTTGTGATTTTTGTAAAGAGTTGCGACTTTTATGAAAAGTTGTGACTTTTATGAAAAGTTGCGACTTTTATGAAAAGTTGTGACTTTTATAGAAGGTGATGACCTTTCCAAAAGACTATGACTTTTTCAAAGATTTATGACATTTCTGGAATGGCATAATAAGAACCTTTTCTCACTACCCTTTGTTTCTACAAATTGAGAGATTTTCTCTTATTTTAATAATAGAATTTATGTACTTCTTCTACTACTTCTAAATCTAGTATTCAAAGTATACTTTACTGTCGTTGAAAGGCTTGCTGACACTAGCGTTTTGGATATCAATACACATGTGATTGAGATCATTTTATCCTGGGTGAAAATATTTGAAATTAAACCTCGAATATTACTAGGGAATAATTTCCTCATAAAGACACTGTGAATTTAGTGGGCTTGATCTTCATTATTTTTTTCAAAATTCATGTATGTGTTAAAGATTTTATATTTGTGAATTAAATTATGTTCTTCTATTCTACAGTTGTTCATTAAACTTTGGTAACTTCATGTTTCTGCAAAATTTGTTGGAATCAGTAAGATTCTTTAAACACAGATTGACAACAATTCTTCTTTAAGATAAATATTTCATATATTTTTTCTAATATGTTTCTGATCTAGTTTCTCTACTACTTTTAATTTCTAGTCATGAAAATATTCCTAAACTTTGTTTGTATTATTATGTTCTTAAAAGTTTTGTTTTAACTATCTTAGGAATATAAAATGAACAACAAATAGTTCATTTAAGAATTTTGTACACTTACATAGTGGGAAGATTAAAACACGATAAAGAGTTTTAGAAAGTTTTTAGATTTATTTGTGAGTGTTGCGTGTTTTTAAGGAAAACGTTGTAAGATTGTAATTAAGAGTTTTAATTACTATCAAGTGTGTGTGTAGGATTCGTCCAACAAGTTTGAGAAACGTAATGGATGTTAGAAGACATGAACCGGGGGTTTTTTGTCTTTTATATCAAGGAATTATAGATTATAATTTCTTAGTTAGGAATTACAATTTATAATTTCTTAGGTTACATAGGTTTGTAATCTTTTGTTGAGGCTCAGAGTTTATGAAGTGGAGTTAAATCCTACAAAGGTGTAGGTCATGGTTTTCTACCCATTATGAGTTGGGGGTTTTAGCGAGAATATATTCTATCGTTATTTTTTTTCTTTACAAAACGTTACTCCTCTAATGTGCAAAAGAACATAGAGAATATACATGTTTTTTAGGCAAATTTGGGGGACAGAATTCCAACAAAGTAAAGATTACTGGGACATGGAAGAATAAGAATGGAGAAATGGAAAGACCTAGAAGAGAGTAGAAAGAAAAAAAGTCAACGACAGGTGATTTGTTGAAAACAAGAAATAGTGTATATGAAACACCTAGAAGAGAGTAGAAATAAGAAAAAGTAGTCAAGGACAGGTGATTTAGTCGAGGACGGATTATTTGCTGAAAAACAAGAAATAGTTTACACATGTAATGCGTTTTTAGAAAAGTTAACTTTAGTTGCAACTGAACTTTTAGTAAAATTTTTATTTCTTTTATCTGATCTATACAAAAGTAGGAAAAAATAATAAAAATATATTTACATATTTAAAAAAATAAGAAAAATATAATATAAAAATAAAAATAAGTTATGAGTAGAGAGTTAGATGAGGTAGAGTAATTTGTATTTTATTTTATTAAACCATTATGATTGAATTCATTTACTTGATCACTAGATTACACCCTTACATGCCAGAATCACTCTTGTTCTTCATAAACATTTAATAGATAAATTATTTAATAATATTACTTGTGCCATTTAAAAATAACAATTAATGACTCGTGTGATTTGTGAATCAACTATATGAACTACTAATATATCATCACATTTGAAGAATAACGCAAAGATTATAATATTATAAAATAATGATTGGTTGAAATTGCCATACCTTGTAACAACCTGTTTAGTCTGTTCGAGCAGTAGAACTATTTTTGATAAAAACTTAATGGGTCGACGGATCACGCGACGGACCGTCATGGTCACGACGGACCGTGATGGACTCCGTCGTCCCATACTTGTGTAATTTCTTCTGCTGCTCTCCTCGTTACCCTCGACGATAGGTAGGACGAACCGTCATAGGGATGACGGTCCGTCGAAGGCCTTTGTTCCAACACACTTCAACTCTGAAATCTGGGTACTAGGCCTTTTGGTCTGTGATTGCATGGATTCTGTATTATTTGATCCTTGATCCACATTTTCATATGTATTATCCACGTTTGCTACTGGTCTTGATTTATATGTGATTTGTTTGACATACCTATTCGTGTCTCTACTCCTGTCGGTGAGTCTGTGATAGTTGAGAAGGTGTATAGGTCTTGCCTTGTGATTTTTGTGGGGAGCAATGCTTATGTAGATTTGATTATTGTAGAGATGGATGATTTCGATGTAATTCTGGGTATGACTTGGCTTTCTCCAAATTTTGCAATCTTAGATTGTAATGCTAAAACTGCGACATTGGCAAGCGTGGCATAGATCCGTTAGTGTGGGAGGGCGACTATATTTCCACCCCAGTTCGTATTATCTCTTTTATTCGTGCTAAGAGGATGGATGGTTAGTAAGGGTTGTTTAGCTTTCTTGGCCCATCTCAGGGATAAAACTTCCAAAGTACCTTCGATTGAGTCTGTTTCGATAGTCCGTGAGTTTCTGGATATGTTTGCTGCAGACGTTCCTGGTATGCCACCAGATAGGGATATTGATTTTTGTATTGATCTGGAGCAGGGTACTCGCCCCATTTCCATACCCCCTTATAAATGGCTCCAGCTGAGTTAAGGGAGTTAAAGACCCAACTTCAGGAGTTGTTACGTAAAGGTTTTATTAGACCAAGTGCATCCCCTAGGGGTTGTCCTGTGTTATTTGTGAAGAAAAAGGATGGAAGTTTTGGGATGTGCATAGACTACAGGAATCTTAATAAGGTAACTATTAAGAATAAGTATCCTATTTCTCGCATTGATGATTTGTTCGATCAGTTACAAGGTTCTTGTACCTTCTAAAAAATATATTTGCGATCTGGTTATCATCAATTGAAAATACGGGCAGCAGATGTGCCAAAGACTTCTTTTCGAACCAGGTATGTGCATTATGAATTCTTAGTAATGTCTTTTAGGCTTATGAATGCCCCTGCTGCTTTCATGAGCCGAATGAACGGGATTTTTAAGCCATATCTGGATCTCTTTGTTATTGTATTTATTGATGACATACTGATATACTCAAAGAGTAGGAAAGAACATGAGGAGCATTTGAAAATTGTATTGGAATTGTTGAGGGAGAAAAGGCTTTATGCCAAATTCTCCAATTGTGAGTTTCAGCTAGATTCAGTGTCCTTCTTGGGGCACGTGGTTTCTAAAGATGGAGTGATATTGGATCCATCTAAGATTGAAGCAGTGAAGAGTTGGTTAAGACCTACTACTGTTACAGAGGTAAGGAGCTTTGTTGGTTTAGCTAGCTACTACCGTCGATTTGTCAAGGGATTTTCTTCTGTCGCTTCCCAATTGACAAATTTGACTAAGCAGAATGTTCCATTTGTATGGTCAGACGAATGTGAAGAAAGATTCAAAAACCTCAAGAACTTGTTGAATACCGCACCAATTTTTACCTTGCCAGCGGAAGGTAAGAATTTCATTGTTTACTGTGATGCATCTTATTCTGGTTTGGGTGCAGTGCTAATGCAGGAGAGGAATGTAATTGCTTATGCTTCGAGGCAATTAAAAGTGCATGAACGCAACTATCCGACCCATGATTAGGAGTTGGCTGCAGTTGTGTTTGCATTAAAGCAATGGAGACATTATCTATATGGGTTCAAGTGTGAAGTCTATAAAGATCGTTGTAGTTTACAGTAAGATTTGAATTTGACGCAGAGGAGGTGGATGGAATTACTGAAGGACTATGATATTACTATTTTGTATTACCTAGGAAAAGCTAATGTTGTGGCAGATGCTTTATGTAGAAAAGCAGGGAGCATGGGAAGTCTAGCTCACTTACAGGTTTCTAGACTCCCATTGGCTAGAGAGGTTAAGACTCTAGCTAATGACTTTATGAGGCTGGAAGTACTAGAGAAGGGAGGATCTTTGTCCTATGTGGAGGCAAGATCTTCTTTTCTTGACAGTATTAAGGGAACACAGTTTACAGATGAAGAGCTGAGCCGAATTCGAGATATGGTATTACGAGGAGAGGCTAAAGAGGCAATAATTGATGAGGAAGACGTTTTGAGAATTAAGGGAAGGGTATGTGTGCCCCGTGTTGATAATTTGATTCACATTATTCTTACAGAGGCTCATAGTTCAAGGTGTTCTATACATCTTGGTGCAACCAAGATGTATCGTGACCTAAAGCAACATTTTTTTGTGGAGTAGAATGAAGCGTGACATTGTTGATTTTATTGCCCAATGCCCAAATTGTCAGCAGGTAAAGTATGAACACCAGAGGCCCGGAGGAATAATTCTGAAAATGCCCATTCCTGAATTGAAATTGGAGAGAATTGCAATGTATTGTGTGGTTGGTCTTCCAAAGACATTGGGTATGTTTGATTCTATTTGGGTAATCGTTGACAGATTAACTAAGTCTGCTCACTTCATTCTGGTCAAGGTGACTTACAATGTACAGAAGTTAGCCAAACTCTATATCTCAAAAATTATTCGGTTGCATGGAGTTCCACTTTCCATCATATCAGACAGAGGTACGCAATTTACTTCTATGTTTTGGAGAACATTACATGCTGAATTAGGTACTAGGTTGGATCTTAGTACTGCATTTCACCCTCAGACCGATGGTCAGTCTGAGCGAACGATTCAGGTGTTAGAGGATACGCTTCGTGCATGTGTGATAGAATTTGGTGGTCATTGGGATAACTTCTTACCTTTAACAGAGTTTTCATACAATAATAGATATCACTCAAGTATTGATATGGCCCCATTTGAGGCACTGTATGAGAGGAGATGTAGGTCTCCCATTGGTTGGTTTGATGCATTTTAGGTGAGACCATGGGGTACCGATCTCTTGAGGGAATCGTTAGATAAAGTAAAATTCATTCAGGAGAAGCTTCTAGCAGATCAGAACAGGCAGAAAGAATATGCAAATCGAAAGGTTAGGGACTTGGATTTTATTGAGGGTGAGCAAGTCTTGCTGAAGGTTTCACCCATGAAAGGGGTGATGCGGTTTGGGAAGCGAGGTAAGCTTAGTCCGAGGTATATTGGTCCATTTGAAGTTCTGAAGCACGTGGGGGAGGTTTCTTATGAATTGGCATTGCCTCCAGGACTTTCAGGAGTGCACCCGGTATTTCATGTGTCTATGCTGAAAAAATACCATGGGGATGGAAACTACAATATTAGTTGGGATTCAATTCTTCTTGATGAGAACTTGTCTTATACGGAGGAGCCTGTTGCTATTTTAGATAGAGAGTTCCGCAAGTTTGCATCAAAGGAGATTGCATCTATCAAAGTTCAGTGGAAGAATCGGCCAGTTTAAGAGTCCACTTGGGAGAATGAGGCTGATATGCAAGAAAGATATCCACATCTTTTTACAGAATCAGGTACTCTTTCTCGCCCTTACTTTTCTTCCTATGATAGTTCGTGGACGAACGATGGGTAAATCTGTATCTATTGTAACAACTTGTTTAGTCGGTTTGAGCAGTAGATGGTCACGACGGACAGTGATGGACTCCGTCATCCCATACTTGTGTAATTTCTTCTGCTGCTCTCCTCATTACCCTCGACGACAGGTAGGACGAACCGACATAGGCACGACGGTTCGTCGAATGCCTTCGTTCCAAACCACTTCAACTCTGATATCTGGGTACTGGGATCGACTCTCTGAACTTCACGACGGAACTGCAGCACGGACCGTTGTAGATACGATGGACCGTCACAAGCTGCATAACCTCACTACTGAAATTAACTCTCTGAACTTGGTTACGGACCTGTAGGACGGATCGTCGCAGATACGACGGGCCGTCACAAGCTGCGTAACCCCGCCTTGGTCACACTTCCGCTAAAAGTTTTAAAGGGGTGTTTCGGACTATTCATGATTATAATTATGAAATTAGTGGGGTAAGTTTAATAATTTATTTACTTGGGGGTTAAAGAAGACGATAAGGAATAAATAGAGGGTCACTTTTATCATCTCTTATAATTGATTATATGATAATTAGTGTAAAAGAAAAAGAATCTGAAGAAGAAAAACAAAAGGAACAGGAATGGGGGAACGAGCGAGAGAGAGAGAACAAAGAGGACAGCAAAGTCATTGGGAAGGTAGCTTGCTTGATCACGGTTCTTCGGTTAAGGTAGGTTATGGTTTAATTTCTATATGATAAATAAACTCTAAATAGTGATCGATATGTATTGGGTGGTATTGTAAAGTCTTCTATGTGCTTAATTGTGTGTTTGTGTGTTTTGATTGTGTGATTGTGGTGGGTTAGAATGATGAGACTGTGAAAATCTTCAATCATAAATTCTCTCAATTGAGATGATGCCTTGACATAGAGAAGAATTGATGAAATAAGATAATGAGATAAATGGATCGGAGTGTCACGTTCCGACACGGTAATATTGGATCAGAGTGTCACGTTCCGACACGTATTAGGGGATCGGAGTGTCACATTCCGACACGGTATATGGGATCGGAGTGTCACGTTCCGACACAATAAAATAATAAAGAGAAGGAATCTTAAATTAGGCTAATATACTCAAATTTGAAGAACCTATTTCCCAAATGAGTATGGTGTGGAGGCTTGAGTCCTCATAGGTGTGCTTGGTGTTGTTGCCAATGGTTCTTGTACTTGTTTCTTGTCATCTGTTAAGTATTGTGGTTGATTTTATATTATTATTCAGTATATATTGCTTTCTATTTTGAGTTGGCCGATGATACCTACTCAGTACGTGTTCCTTGTACTAACCCCTACTTGTATTTTCTTCTTGTTGTTTTGTGCAGTGCAGAAAGTGCACGATCGACTTCGACTCGCCCTCAACTCTAGAAAGTCTCCAGAACATCAGATTTCAGGGTGAGCTATTATTCCTAGCTCGGACTTGATTCTTTCTCTCACGTCTTGATGTCTTTGAAGTTCGGACATGGACTAGTTCTTTACTTATTTTAGCTTCTTAATTACTCATAGATTTAGAAATTTGAGGATAGATGTTCTTGGTGTGATGACTTCCAGATTTTGGGATAAATAAATATTAAAAACATTAGAAGTTTATTTAATTGATTACGTTAATAATTTTTGGATCTTCCGCATTATTTTTGTTATTCATAGTTGAACTACTGGTAAATGTTGGGGTTTAGATTTGTTGGTTCGCTCACCTAGGAGAGTAAGTGCGGGTTCCACTCGCGGCTCGTTTTGGGTTGTGACATACCTTTCCTTTGATTTCTCACATTTATACGCAAAGTTAATCAAATAATAATTGCATATCTAATATAATCTCGTAAGCATGATTTGAGAAGGAATGTCAATAAGTTTGGGCTTGTGTTCTATGTATCGAGAGAGGTGGATGGTGAATACTAAAAACTCGAAGGTGTCCACTTTAGAGAGTTTTTCCATGGACATGAGATCCATGTAGGGATTTTCCATGGTCCGCTGGATATAATCCTAAGGAGAAAATGACGTTAGTTGTGGGTTTGAGTCTTTTTATCGAACTTATCTCTCCATATTTGTTTGGAAAGAAGACTTTGTTGTCTATAGCATCGGCAGATGGAAAGCAAAATAGCTATAGATAAAGCTAGTCAAATCAAGCCAAGACCCGGCACATCTAGGGTAAAGGTTATAATGATCTAATGGATAAGCTTCCAAAGCATATAAGGTTGCAGTTTGAGGATGTAAAATCTTGTATGCTGGATGAGGTTTTTTAAAAGATTGTATATGATAATCTACCTCTATATTTTAATTATTTTAAGCACAGAGATCGTGAAAAAGGTAATTGTCATTTGATGTGGAAATGAAATTAAAATAACAAACAAATTGATGATAAAATTGAAGTTTCTTCAAAAGGTACTATCATTAGTGAAAAGTATCAATGTTATGTGAGAGAAATATTAAATGAAAAAAAAAAGGTTGATCAACAATTGGTTGTTGTAACTTCTGAGCAAAGCCATACACACTCAATAGATGCGTTACGAGAAAAATTGGTCTCCAAATAACTATTGAATATAGAGGGAGAACGTCAAGAGTTGGGGTTGTGCGCCCCATGTTGGTTCAGGTAAAAAATTAATGAAGTCAGGACGCAAACTATTGGAGACATCTGATGTTGAAGATGCTTAAAATTCTGGGCAGCATGTTTTGCATGTTCAAACAAAGAATGTAACTAAAAATTGGACGTTTGTTGAACACAAGAATTAAATTTGTAGACCAAGTCTTTCCCCGACTAGTTAAAATAATTCTCCATATAGTCATAAGGGTGTGACTTAAAATTTTCATGTGAGAAGAGACAAGATATTAGTTATGTCTCAAGAGACCTATTATGTTCGAATAACTTTTATGCTTTATCGAACTACTAGAAATTTATCGTTTGTCGACGGGGAAAATAGTTAAAATGTAGAAGAAAATGGAGTTTTTCGATGACTTTCGGACTATTTTTGAATAGTCAGCATATTGAACGTCTTAAAATATTTACCTACTAAAGTATTTAGACTTTTCCAATTACGGTGGTCGGAAAACATAAAACTAGTGCTGACCATGAAACTATCTCAATGACTGACTACAGTATTCGTAAAAATATTAAAATAATAGTCTATTAATTAAAAAAATTCCCGACTACAGTTTTCATAGTATTTACGTAATTAAATATAAGAATTAATAGATCTTACGACAACAGTTAGTCGGCATATATAACATATTTTTAGTCATTTAAGTATTTTTCCGAGTAGTGGGTCAGAATATATACATTATTTATTAAGTATCTTTCATATGATGTTTGCTTGATAAGAAGTTTCCTATATTTGGATTATCTTGAAATGTAGATTTGGAGTGTTTTGACACTTTTGTCCTTAATTATTCGTTATGTATTGCTCCTATGGGATCCCCAAAATATGAGAGTCAACTTCTTGTTATGGTTATTCGATTTTTTTTTTAAGATTATAGTGATACTAAAAAAGCATTTCAATTCAAAAGTTTCTCGGACATTACATTTTAATCCTACCTTTTGTTTCAGACTAAAAAATAAACGAAAATAATAATTTTAGAAATTTAAGCCAATCCACTTTAACATTGGAAACAAGAATCGAGTTTCACAAAGACATGGGAAAAAATAACTATCTTCTTTGACAACTTTGGTGACTGTATCCGTAAACCCAATAAAAGATCAAAATTTTAAAAATCATCCACAAAATATAAACCTTAATCAAAATTTTAAAATGCATCTGAGAATAATGCAAAATCGATATCTTTTCAAACCCAAAAGGGTAAAAGAAAATTAAATGAATATCACAAAAATAAAATAACGTATACCTGAAAAGTACAAGAACAATTTGAGAATAAGCTTGGTAAGTTAAGGTGAATAGAAAGCATAGGGAGAGATCCTTTAGACTAGTGGCGTTTAAGCATTTTTGTTGCCTTTAATACAACGTACAAATGGGTGATGGCTTTCAGAAAAACAAATTTCACCTACATATTAGTGTATATTAGACTTGTTTATAAAATTTGTCTTAAATTCATAGCATGAGAATAAAGAGTGAGAGGAATGGAATAACTTCTCATAGCCCTCTCATTGTTAAATTCTAAAAACCTCTTTGTCCACTTCCCGATTGATTTACATTTGAGAAAGGAATAAAATCTACAATTGTAATGGAATACTTTTCAAAATACATGTAGGCATGAAGTGTATATAATATCAAATGAGTGCCACAATAACGTGTCAAATCCTAGAAAAGTTCCCTCTTCAGGAGAAGGAAAACAAAGGAAATGAGTTATTTGACTTTGTTTTCCGTTTTTTTAGAAGAGGGAACTTTTCGAGGAATTACCTACCTTATTATATCACTCTTTTTGTATTATCACTACATTCATACATATATTCTTAGAAGTGTTTCAATATTATTCTAGAGTTTATTCGTCTCTCGGATGCACATGATAGCTAAGGTATCACTCCAAGCTGCAATTCCAATAATTCTTATATCTGTTCAAACACACATTTCTTCAATGATTATTGATTATTCTTTCTTCACACTTCACCATTAAAAGCTATGAATATAAGGAAATATTTTTATATTTTACAGCAGACTATTAAGGGAACATCTTAATGCTCTATAAATTAGGGTCAGTAAGCAATTCAAATGATTAAAATTTAAACATTTCCTGTGGGGTCCTTTTTTTTTTATTTTTAACTTGTGGCGTCTTAGGATGTTATTTATGAGAAATTCAACAAATGTTGATAACTTATTTTAATAAACAAAAACATTACAATAATACAAAAAGACTCCAAAAAGAAAAAATAAATTGAGACATCATAACTATGAAAAGCCATAAAAGAGAGGAAAAGACAATTTAATAACATATATACCAAATCTCATAAAGAGGTGAACACAACATTGTGCTTACGTCACAATCGGATGTTCCAATAAGGACAAATGCATATGCTAACTAGTCAGTTATTGAAGGAAATGAAAGAGATACATCACCAAAGCACAAGCTCTCGTTCCAGATGATTGCAGGAGTCAAGTGAATCATTAGCAAATCTAATCAAGAAAGCAAAGTGAATATTTGATCAATCAAATACAATTTAAGAGCTTGCAATAATTAAAGGAAGACACACAAGGAAAATATTTTACATCTTGCAAAATTAAAGGAGAACACACAAGGAAATCTCTCAAGTAAAACAAGAGGGACAAGTTAATTAAAAAAAGATACAATCAAGGAACAAATATCGGTACTTAAATCTGGATACTATCATAGATTTCCAAAATAATTAAACATTGATTATCGACAAATATCCTTAAACGAAAAAATCAAGGGAAAAGGCTAAGCAACACCACTTGATGTAATTAGTTAAACACCACCGAATTTTGAAAATATTAAGCTTAAATAAACCTCCATTCTTGAGCATTGAGATCAAAACAAGAGAAAAGATCTAAAACTAACAAAGAGTGCTAAACAATGAAGTTAATTCTAAACACCTTAATTTAGTTAACTAAAATATGTATTCATAATAGCTAAAACAAAAACTAAACCAAACACATCACATCAAATGAGGAATGAATACGAATGTTACCTTGTTCTATGCAGCAACTTGAACTCGAGCCTGGACGTAACGAATTCCAACACCACTTCCTCAAAATAGTTGCGAATTAACAAAATTTCAGTGACGAATATAAGAACTCCAAAAAACATAGTTCGGTGTTCTTTTTCACGCCTCCAAAATCTCCTCCCCTAAACATTATGAGTGAGGGGGGTTATTTAGGAAAAAGTCTAGGTTAAAATATAGGGGAAAACGATGTGGGAATCTGGAAATTTTCAAATCCCCATATGGGTCTTGGGTCTCTTAATGTGAAACGGTTTTAGTGAATTTGGGCCAAAATTTTGGGTTAGAGGTTATCTGATAGTCCAAATATGGACTAAAATAAAAGTTCCTTATGTGAGTTTCAAAGGTAAATGACATGGATTATAAAGTCAACTAATTGTTCAGGCTTCTTAACTTTACCAACAAAAAAAAAATTATTCCAAAACGAAAGATCATAATTAAATTGCTAGTTATAGAGAAAATAACTTGCATACATAATTGAAACTCTGTTTTTCGTATAATGATTTTCTAAGTATTTACTCAAATTGATAATGTCATGCCCCGTGTTCCCCTGAGACGCAGACACCGAACCTAGGACCACAAGTGATCCCAATATAACCATGTTGGCAGGATCATGAGCATATTAATGACAATAAACTGAATGCGGAAGATAAACCATAATTTAAACAGAAAAGATGGGGAATACCCATATTCTATAAGTGTGTAAATGATATCAATAAGTTTAATACAAAGAAGTTATCAACTCAATACTAAGCTGAAACAAATTATGTCTCAAAATAGCCTCCAAACTGGACTAGAAATACTGGGACAAGCACCAACTAAATCTAGCAAAAATTGAAACTAAATCACTAAAAGACTGAAAAAGAAGCTAATGACTATTGTCCTCGGAGAATGACTCACCACTGAATCTACTTAACTGGAGATATGAAAATCGATCTATGTGTTATCTGAATGCTGAGAACCTGAATATTCATCACGAGAAGATGTAGCACACGTATGCATCAGTACTTGAAGGTACTCAGCATGTAGAATAGAGTAAAGCTGAAATTAAATATAACTGAACAACATCAAAAGCAAGTGTAATAATTTGAACATAATATACTGAATTATGAGCTAACTGAATATAATGACAAATTTATAATATCTTGAAACTGAATAATAAATATACTGATAAATGGTTAATGCAAGAGAGCCTTATTGAACTGTGGGAAATACTAATCACCGATAATAAAACCACATGATCTAAATGTGGATTCTAATGTATACACACCATCGAGAGGACCCAATATACCCTGCAATATGTATAAAGGGATGTTGGCGTGATTACGAAACTGAATGCACATAGAAAGGACTTACAACCTTCTTGGCTACTAGTTCTTGGACTATTAGGTATGCCGAACCCTAGTCCAACTCGGTATTATACTACTCCAATTTATTTAAATATTTAACTGATTATGTCTGAATTTCTTTAATTGCTGCATAGCTCAAAACTGAACATGTAAATTGGAAATGCAACATTTAATCTAATAATGATGCATTAAAACTGAAGAATGTAAAACTGCATAACTGAAATATCTTACCTAGCATGTGTAATTCAAGAACTAAATAAATACATATCTAGTGTTTTAAAAATTTCATGTGATAATTTGAGTAAAAACATGATAATATGATTTGGAACCTATATTTTAACTAAATCACGATGTTCTGTTGCAATTCTAGGGAACCTAGGTTTTATCATGATAAGAGAATCAAGAATTGACTTAAAACTAGGGACCAATGGGTGAAAGTATCAAACTGTGAAATCCCACATATTTGGTGATGAAATTCATGGAGAAACACTTAGATTTTGTGGCTAGAACTGCTGGAAACTTGTTGCGTTCTTATACTAGGGTTCTTTACCTTTTTCTCCTCTCTTGCTTCTAATTTTCTATCTTCTAATTTATTATTTTGACTTAGGTAAGTTATTGTTATGTTTCTAGGCATAAATTGACTAAAATAGGATTATTTAGGGTCAAAACGACGTATCTTAGGTTTAAATGAAGTGGAAAAAGACAAAAAGACCCCTTGGGTAACTTGTTGTCAGACCAAATGACGATTAGGACAGACGGCACGTCGTTTGGTCCGTAGATTGTGTATGTTCGATGGGTATTTACTAAAACAGAGATAACCTTCTACTAAGAGATCTAATTTAAGCAAGGTCTGTGGCTATGTAAAGATAATTAAATTATATTTATGTGGATAGGTCATTGGACACCTAATTCATTTTGTGCTAAAAGCTATGACCATTTGAAGTTAATCCAAGTACATTTCCCCCTTAAATTGTCTGCTAATTCCCACCAATGGTCAGACCTACGCACCATGGGTCCACCTACAAATTGTGCTGGTCATCCATGGCTCTTGTTAGAGAGCGGGTAAATAGGGTGTTAATCGGCGGCCATTGATAACGGAGTGTAGTTTGAGTTACAGACCGTAGGTCCATCCGTTGATCATGACTTAATTAAATTCTCCTATGCTGATATTTTGGGGGTTTCTGACCCCCTGATGGATGTGAAGGACGGACCGTGGGTATGTCTAAGATCCGTCATGGCCCCGTTGGTTGCACTTGTAGATTTTTATGAAAATTTTGTTTATGGTCTGTTTTGGATATCGAGTGTTACAGATAAATTATACAAATCTATATATTTTATGTATAAAGATATATTATCCATATGAAAATATGGCAAAAGTTGTTTGGAAGATAATCTTGAGAGTATTTTTTATTTTCAAAAACTATTATTTCCAATTGTTCAATATTTAAGAAGCTTATAATTTAATTGAATCGTGGAGGGTCAGAATTTGGAATCTACAGGTATCATCACTATAACATATATTGACGCCACTTCAACAGAAAGTTTAAATAAATCGAACTCTCTAATAGTCTCCTTCTACTATTCTTAATTTGACCATTAGGTAATAAAATTAATGTTTTAGATATATCATATTTTTAGTGCCACCCCCTTATTTGATTTTAGTTGTAGCAGATTGATTTGCATATATTCACACATCAAACTAAAGAACAATAACAAAAAAACGATTTATTTTAGATATTTATTTTATTCAACTTCAACATCAGAAATCGAGAACGAGTTTAATAAAAATGAAAAAAATCAACTATCTTATTTTTACCCTTTTGATCACAACTATTCACAAACATGATCAAAGATCAAAATTTTGAAAATAATCCACATCTCTATATATAAATCTTAATCAAAAGTTTTAAATACCGAAAAGGGTAAAAGAAAAAAATTAATGAAAAATCAAAACAATAAACCGACATATATATGCAAGAAAATTGCAGCAACAATTGGGGAAAAAGCACCGAAAGTTTGTGTGATAATTAAAGTTACCCAACTCCTATAAACAATTTCTCCATTCTGAATACTTAATCTCCCTCTCTGATTTTGAGTGTGTTAGAACAAGAAAATTTTTGATAATTGAAAATAGAGGAACATATGAAAGGAATTGGTTGCGCCAACCTTTACTTTTCAGACCGAATCCGACCGGGATAAGGAGAAGTTCAACCTCGCGAATTAGAAGTTATAAAGTTGTGGAAGTTTTTTTTTTCGACAACCAACTAGTATATAAAGTTTTCATTTGTAACGGATTACATAGACAAGATAATTTTCTTAATCAAATCAGTAGACTAGACAAACTAGGAAGCAGAAGTAAAGGAGACAAAAGCCTGAAAGAAGTAGACAAGCAAAAACTTGTCACGTGAACTTCAAATTTGAAGTAGAAGAGAAAGTCGAAACCAAGTAGAAGCGTGAGTTAGTCATTAACAAATCTTTCTTATTCAGTTAAGGTAAACTGTGTGGATGTTTTTCCTTCCAGTGCAGAATACAAGGAGGAGCCCTAACGTGAGAAGGAGTTCGAGTCAAGTTCGGGTTAAAGAAATTTTTTTTAAAGCGGCGAACGCTATGTTTTGTTTAACGATTCGTAGATAGTTTCAAAGTCTATAAATATCGCAATAGTTCATTGAAGAAATTTGTGCACTTACATAGAGAGAAGATTAAAACATGATCAAGAGTTGTGAGAGAGTTTTGAGATTTATAAGGTAGTGTCGCGAGTTTGTGAGGAAAAATTTGTAAGATTGTAATTAAGAATTTTTATTACAATAAAGTATATGTGTAGGATTTTTCTAACAAGGTTGAGAAACTTTACGGATGGTAGAAGACTTATACATGGGGGAATTTTTCTTTGGTAACTAGGATTTACAAGTTATAATTTATTAGGTAGGAATTAGAGTTCGTAATTCCTTAGGTTACATATGTTTGTAATCTTTTGTTGAGGCTCAGAGTTTAATGAAATGATGTTAAATCCCACATAGGTGTAGGTCCTGGTTTTTACCCTCCATGATTTGGGGTTTTTGCAATAATATCTTGTGTTACTATTTTATTTGTTTTGCAAAATGTAACTATTGTAATAAGCAAAGTTAAATATAGAATATACTTGTTCCTAACACAAATTTGGGGGTCAAAGTTCCAAAAGAGTGAAGATCAGTGGGACTTGGATGAATGAGAATGGAGAAATTGAAAGACCTAGAAGAGAGTAGAAAGAAAAAAAGTAGTCAAAGACAAGTGATTTAGTCGAGAACATGTGATTTGTTAAAAACCAGAAATAATGTACACATAAAGACCTAGAAGAGAGTACAAAGAAAAAAAAAAGTAGTCAAGGACAAGTGATTTAGTCGAGGACATGTTAGTTACTCAAAAACAAGAAATAACACATGTTGTACGTTTTTAGAAAAGTATTTCTTACTTGAGGCAAAACTTCTTTAAATAACATTTTTATTTCTTTTCTATGATCTATATGAAAGTAGGAAAAACATTCTAAAAATATATTTGAATATTTAAAATAAAATAAGAAAAATATAAAAATAAAAGTAAGTTATGAGCAAAGTGTTGGATGATGTGGAGTATATTTTTATGTTATTTTACTAAACCTTTATGATTTACTTCATTTGATTTATTACTCTTCTTCTTTATTAATATTTAATAGATAACTACATAATGATATTAGTTGTTCCATTTCAAAAAACAATTTATGAATCGTGTCATTTAGGAATTAACTATATAAACTACTAATATATCATCACATTTGAAGAATAATGCGAAGATTATAATATTATGATATAATGACTGATTGAAATTACCATACCTTTCCTTTGATTTTTTCACATTTAGATGCTAAGTTAATCCAACAATAATTCCATATCTAATATAATCTCATAAGCTAGATTTGAAAAGAAAAGTCGATATGTTTGGGTTTGTGTTATATGTATCGAGAGAGGTGGATGGTGAATACTAAAACTTAGAAGGTGTCCATTGTAGAGTGTTTTTCCATGGACTGGAGAACCAATTAGGGTTTTTCCAGAGTCCATTGGATATAATCCTAAGGACACAACGATATTAGTTATGGCTTTGATACTTTTCATTGAACTAATCTATCCAGATTTGTCTATAAAGAAGTCTTTCTTGTCTATAGTAATGACCATCGGAAAGCCAAGAGCGAGAAACTCGAGTCTGCTTTTTGGTGCACCAAGAGATTAAGTTTGGTCCAAGAAATAGTAGATACCCGGTAGTTGAGCGACGATCATCCACGTCATTAGCTCAGTCTGAGTTTTAGTAGATGGATAGCTCTAGATCTCCTTTTTGGAAAAGAATCCCACGATGTGAGCTACCCTTTAGATAACGGAGAGTCTGTTTCAATGCCTGGAAATTCTGTTAAGTTGGAGCATGCATAGATTGAGTGACACGATTAACATCATATAGAATTTCTTGTCGAGTAACAGCCAGATAATGAAGTCTGCCCATAATTCTTCGATAGAGGGCCGGATTGTCAAATAGACAGTTGTTTGAGTTGGTCGGCGGTTGGAAAACCATGAGAGTAGGTGCAATTTTGGATTCAGCCATCGCTGCCCAGGTGTGAAGATCCTCAGTGTATTTTGACTGATGAAGTAGGAGACTAGAAGAGGTACGGCGTACCTCAATGCCAAGGAAGTAATTGAGAGGGCCAAGATCTTTCAGTTGAATATTTTCACGCATGACCTTCGTGATAGTGGACATGAGATCAGATGAACTGCCGGTAATCAAAAAATCATAAACATAGAGAAGGGTTATAACCAAGCCACGAGGATGTCGTAGAGTGAATAGACTCGTGTCATGAGTGCACGTACGGAAGCCCATATCCTGCAGAAAAGAGGAAAACCATTACACCAAGCTCGGGGGGCCTGTTAAAGACCGTAGAGGGACTTTTTGAGCTTGCAGAAAAGGTGTGGATGGCGGGAGTCAACGTAGCCGAGTTGTTAATCCATATAAATGTCCTCCTACAGAGCAGAAAGTCACTACTAACGTCTAGCTGGTGTAGGGGCCAGTAATTATGAAGGGCTAGAGACAATACTAGACGGATAGTCTGCTGCTTGATGACTGGGCCAAAAGTTTCCTTATAGTCAAGGCTATACTCTTGTTGATAACCCTTTGCAACTAGGCAAGACTTGTAACGAGATATGTATCCATCTGCATTACGTTTGATGCAGTACACCCACTTGCAACCAATTGGTTTTCGATGTTGGGGTTCTTGCACCAATTCCCAAGTACGCTAATTATAAGAGACTTGTATTCGTCATCCGTAGTCTGACACCAAAAGGGAATACTAGAGGCTTCTTTGTAGGTAAGAAGTTTAGAGGGAGAGATAGCAGGCAAAGTAGTGGTGTAGGCTTTGGGCTTCAAAATGCCGGATTTGGAACAGGTTTACATATGATGTAATTGTGGTGGGGGTGGGGGTGGTGGGGTGCTGATGCGGCTGTTGGAAGGTGTTGTTGAAGTGGGTCGAAGCTTGGTGGGGTTTGTGGGATGGGTAGATTTTGTCGGCTGGGTGGTCCAACTTGGATAGGGGATTCGCGGTTATTGTTAGTTGCGGAATAGATGAGTTGATGAGTGCCGGTACAAGGACATGTGAGCTCGGTGGAAAAATTGGAATAATACCAAGTGGGTTGGACGTGGCAGAGATGAAATTCAATCGGGTATTGGGAAATTCATCATCGATAAATGAACATGACGAGAGACATATGTTTTTTGATAGACGGGGTCAAAACATTTGTATCCTTTTATGGTTGGGTGGTAGCCTAGAAAGATGCATGGTGTAGACCGGGGTTAAAGTTTGTGTTGAGTGTGAGGTCGTAACCAAGGGTAGGCAAGACAAACAAAAGTTCGAAGGTGAGTGTAATTAGGATGGTGTTTGAAGAGACATTCATAAGGAGATTTGTGAGAGAGAGAGGGTGTGGGCATGCGGTTTGTGAGATAGTTGGTAGTGGCCAATGCCTCGACCCAAAAGGATGCAGGGAGATGAGACTCATGAAGGAGGGCGATGAAAGTCTCAATGAGGGGACAGTGCTTGCGTTCAGTGACATCATTTTGTTCAGGAGTATAGGGGAAGATGTGTGATGGATAATACCAAGAGATTGTAGAAAAATACCAAAGGCATTGTTTAAGTATTCTTTGCCATTGTCACTACAACAGATTTTAATGTTGGAACTCATTGAATTTTGACCATGCATTCAAATTTTACAAAAATCAAATATGCTTCAGATTTGCGTTTTAAGATATAATGTCATGTAAATTTACTGTAATAATAAACAAAACAGATATAGTAACGAAAACCATTAAAGGAGGAGATGGAGGTTGGGCCCACACATCATAATGTATTAATTCAAATGGTGTTGTGGTCTTAGTGTCAGATAAGATAAACCGTAAACAACTCTATTTGGCTACATAGCATGACTCACAATGATCCTTCGTGGAAAACGAAAAAACCTAAGCAAGACATAATGGACATAGTAACATTAGCACATGGATGACCAAGCCTGCGGTGCCAGGTAGAGGAACGAATGGCTTGATGAGAAACTTAAGAGGACGATATTGACGAAGATATCTTGGAAGGAAGAGTGTATAAACCTTGCTGACAGCGGCCCTTGTACCACATCTGTTCTGTTAAATTTTCCACTATCTTAAAATTATGGGCATTAAAAATAAGAGTGCATTTATTTTCTTTGGTAAACATATAGACAAAAAAATGTGGGATGTTAGGGATGGGACGTGATTTAATGTGGACAACGAGAAAGTACTTTGGGGGGTGTAAACGTAGCCGGAACCTATATTGGAGATGGGTAAAGAATGGCCGTTACCTACAGTGATCGTGTCAGTGCCCAAATAGGAAGTCAGAATATTGAGCTGAGAGTAATCAGGCGTCACGTGAGAATTTGCATCAGTATCCAGATACCAATAACTGGACGAGTTGCTTGTATATGCATGCAACGCACGAGTTCCTCTGGATGGTGCAGAATCAGACAACTCATCGTAGCGGTACAAACACACACGATCTGTGTGTCCGCGCTTGTCACATATTTGAAAAACAGGCATGTCACCACTTGATGAAAAAAACTGCCTCCCCCGCGTCTATTGTCCTGGTCCGGTCTGCCGTGGCCAGGAGTGCTGCCTTGACCGAGTGACTAATTCTGTCCTCTCCATCCGCCACGTTGCCCACTATGGCTGCCTTTCCGTCCGCCACTAGGCTGCCCGGCCGTGTAGAGTTCGGTGTGGGTTTCTTGAACTGTCGAGTCAGCGAGGGCCAATTCAGATTCAATGGCAAGATTTAATTCTTCTGCATTCAACCAGCCCGATAATTTATTGAGTGTGAGTGGGACATCGTGATAGCGGATGTGTTGTTTTAGAGAAGAAAATTTGGCACGCAAGCCCCGAAAAACAACGTAGATGACATCTCGTTCTGGAACATGTTCATTGAGGGAATCAAGATCAAAATTAATTGAGGTTGCTTCATCTAGATACTGGACCATGGTGCGAGTGCCCTTGTGGAGTGTGTTAAGACGGTCACGCAAATGGAAAACATGGGCCGTTGATAAGGAATTGAAGCGGGTAGCAAGAGCATTCAAAAGAGCCCATAGGTAGTAAAACCACGAGCATACTTCGGAATTTGTGGGCTAATAACGGCGAGAAGGCAGGCATGAACTTGAACATCAACAAGAGCCCACGACATATGAGCAGGGTTCGGTTCCATCGAGGCCTTAACATCTTTGTCCGTGACGGTGACATTGATGGGCGACACAACGCCGGTACCGTCGACCCAACCGAGAAGAAGATTGGCGGAAAGCGTCTTCTTGACTCTAATCGACCAAACCGGATAATTATGATTAGTTAATTTTTCTGGTATGAGATTGTGAAGATTGCGAAGAAGCAATTTCACTCTGGAGGGGAGAGTTACAAGACAATCGGCTGCCATATTGAAAAAAAATCAGAATGTATCAATTTTGTTTGATCGGCAAGATGAAGATTTTTAGGTTTTAGGTTTCGGAAGAGTTTAACCCTTTCTCGGATACCATGATAGAATAATGAGTCTTATTGATAAAGAGGTGTACATCTAATATATATAGAGGAAACATGAGTAAGTAATTGCACATGAGTCACATAATTATTATTAATTATAGTTAGTCCTATTACCATAGAGGCAGAGTGTTTGATGTCTCTTACTCAAATAGAACGAATGTTGAGCATTCTTATAGCATTTGAATCATACAGCTTACCAAAAATATTAACGAATTATGGAAGAGTAATCTGATCAACATCATAACTGAAGTAATTGATAATTGATTTAAGGCTAGTTAAATCAGAAAGTATAAGAGGAAGAAAGCATCTTACTAATATTTTGGAGAATATTATGAACGAATTTAAGGTAGATAAGTTTTATAACGTAAACTTTTTATTTTAAAATAAATGTATATTAACTATTTTAATATATTTCAAATCTAATTTAGCTAAGATATTTCAAAGAGGGTTATTCAAACATTTATTTATTGTTGTAAAATGTTTCCTTGTGATTTAAGGGATGAGTCTCACTACGGGTGAGTAGACGTGGTAGGTTATCATGTCAATTGTTCTCTATCTAATACCTCCTATTGTGCATCTCAACATTGATTTTGGGTTGTGTAGCCTCCAGACGATGTTTCCCTTCCAACTAGATGATTTCTTCCCACCAATATAAGTTTTGTCCAGCAGAGTTTCTAGAGAGAGATAGTAGGTATGTTTGTATAGTCGTGACGTATGTGCAATTTTGCATGAGCACCATCACAAGTCTCCTAAGATAGTTTCAAATTTTAGTTGTAATCTTTTGCTAGTTGCTACTTTGAGTTTATTGCATACTTTCAGCATTGTGGTATTTGCATTTGTTTTGTATGTTTGACATATGTTCTAGAGGTCCTTTTGGATCTCTCAAGTAAAAATTTTGACACTTTTTTGTTCAACGCTCTCACTAGCTTTTCCATTCTTAAATAATATTGCATTATCGATTAAATAATTCTCGAACTATGACTTTAATAGTAACACCTATGTTCTTTAGATTTCTTTAGATAATGAATTATTCACTTCGTTTTTTAATTTTAAGTTTAATATATGTATTTCTTATAATATCCTTTCCTTAATTAAATAAAATAAACCTATCTCAAATTCATTCATAAACAACATTATTTGATGCTTTCATCCTCTTATACTTGTTGATTTAGCTTTAAATATTTAATCACCAACTACTTCACCTAATAAGGTTGATCAAATTAACTAGGGAAAAAGGACAGATATACCCCAAACTATTGTGAACGGTATGCAAATACCCATTGTCCTATTTTTGGGACATTGGTGCCCCTGTCGTCATACATTTGTGACATTGGTGCCCTTGTCGTCATACTTTTGAGACTTTGGTGCCCTTGTCGTCATCGTCTTGATGCCTGACGAAGATTCCCTTCCAACTAGATAATTTCTTCCCACCAATATACATTTTGTCGAGCAGATTTGCTAGACAGAGATAGTAGGTATGTTGGTATAGTCTTGACGTATGTGCAATTCTGCATGAGCACCATCATAAATCTCCTTAGATAGTTTCAAATTTTAGTTGTAATCTTTTTGTAGTAGCTACTTTGAGTTTATTTCATTCATTCAGCATTGTGGTATTTGCATTTGTTTTGTATGTTTGACATGTTCTAGAGGTCATTTTGGATCTCTCAAATCAATATTTTGAAACTTTTTCATTCAACTCTCTCACTAACTTTACCATTCTGAAAAAAATATTGCAGTATCGATTAAATAATTCTCGAACTATGATTTAGATAGTAACACCTACGTTCTTTAGATTTCATTGGATAATGAAATATTCACTTACTATTTCAATTTTAAGTTTAATATTTTCTTTCTTATAATATCCTTTCCTTAAATAAATAAAATAAACCTATCTTAAATTCATTCTTAAACACATTATTTGATGCTTTCATCCACTTATACTTGTTGATTTACCTTTAGTTATTTAATCACCAACTACTTCAACTTATAAGGTTGATCAAACTAACTAGGGAAAATGGACAGATATACCCGGAACTATTGTGAACGGTATGCAAATAACCTTCGTCCTATTTTTAGGACATTGGTGCCCCTGTCGTCATACTTTTGGGACTTTGGTGCCCTTGTCATCATACTTTTAGGACATTAGTACCCTTGCTGTCATACTTGGGTAGAATGGTGCCCCTGCCCCTTCGTTCGAGTGATTGACATATATGCTCTAATTTATGGGTGACAGAGACATCAATGTCCCAAAAGAATGACAAAGGGTATTTTCTTACCATTTACGGTAGTTCGAGGTTATATTTGTCCTTTTTCTCAATTAACTACGCAGAATTTCCCAAAAAAAAGGAATGTTAATATATAAGATATAACCTAAATTTAACCTGACTGTCTTTTTTACTCTTATCATATAAACCATTTGAATTTTAAAACTTTAAGGTCCTATTATTGATACACTTCGAGACATCTATTTTTAAGTATCTTTTAAAGAATATATAACACTAATATATACTATTCAAGAAGAAAAGATAGTTTTACGTGAACTGAGACTCCATTTAGATACACCCCTGATCAAATAACTATTTTAAGGGTAGATAAACAAGTGCGGGATGAAATACATGAAGAACAAACAATGCATAATCATTCTTAATGAATAAAAATAACTAATCATTGGAATATACTATAGTTTTTGTTTGAATAGATTATACATTATTGTTATTCCTTTTAGTCTTCAATACACAATTAAAATTTCATAATCAAATATATTTTTTAACATACAAATATATATGTTTGACTACATAAATAAAATAACTTGCTTAATGTGTTTACTATTTATGAAGTAATTGATTCACTTAAGACAATAAGCTCTAACAATTATGACGGACAATTTTTTATATCAAATACAAATAACAAAATTTAATAATGTATACCATTAATAAATATATTAATTTGACCACGTTGATGACAAATTACATCACTTTATGCATTTGTAATCTTTTCAACAAACTAGTTTAATCACTTTAATAACTAATAAATGTTTCTCACTAAGATAAGCTCATCATTAAATTTAACTACCCCAAAAATAACTTGCAAAAAGAAAAAATAAGAGAGTTAAATTTAGTTGGTAGAAGGTCAATCACGTTTGATCTACAGGCATGGAAAATCACAAATGAGATAATTCTAAAAATCTCTATGATTTTGAAAAGTGATCATGTCTGCAGTGATTCTGATTTTGGAGGATTGGGAATGCTAGTGAAACAGTTAACTGATAAAGCATGTAATCATATACATTTATTTATTTCCTCATTGGCTCTTGCGGACTTGGTGAAGATGTACAAGTCTCCAGACAATGCTAAGAAATATATTGCTGATGAATCCATTCGTAGATTGATTAATTCATTGATGAGTACTGATATGCATATGAGAAGATAAAGTGAATGTGCTCAATTGATATTAGTGTTCTGTAAGTTACTGAGAAGCATTTTTGGGCTTGAGAATCTGTTGTGTAGCTTTTATCGGAGTAGTATAAGGTAAATAGTAGAGGCCGTTGGAATTGCAAGATGTTGAAGAATGTTGCTAATGAATTGTTAGCATTGAATGATGTTTTCTGTTTGTTCGTGAGGTTGTAGTTGCTGATTTATCTCATGAGTTAGAATTGAGTATGGAACCAATTGATTTTGCAGGGTTTTCACTGATGAGCACTGTGTGTGATTTTACTGGGTACATGTGCTTGGTGAGGGTATTGATGCAACAACCTTTCAACCGTCCAAGCGATTAAGCAGTGTATGACAGGGAGTACATTGAGAGCTTGCATCATATTTTATCTTAATTACTTACCGTTTTATATGATTTGATGGATAAAATAGAGCAGTGCTTAAGGAAATTGGAAGATCAGCTGAGATAGATCGATGAAGATGGAAAGCTTATCGTACCCTGGCTATTCCAGTATATTGTTATACTAAAAGAGTAAAAAAACATTTCTAAGTTGTTTAATAACTCTGTGGTCTTTTGGCATAAGTTGAGTAAACAAAAATATTCATTGTGCTATCTAATCGAGATGTTTACAAAGAGTTTTAAAGATTATTGATGGATCATTTAGCACAAGGAGGTAACCAATTTCAAATTACAGAGACATTTTATAATTATGATGCTTGAAGAAGTTAAAGATGGATACAAGGAGGAGATATATGAGATGATTATCGATCGGTCCATGTTGTTGGATGAATCTTTTCATCATATTGTAGATGAAGATCCTGCATTGCTGCGAGGCAATCTTTTAATGCAATTCAAACATGAAAAAGATGTTTGGCCCGGAGTGTTGAGAGAGTGGTTCTTCTTGGTATGTCGATAGATGTTCAGTCCTCACAAATCTCTATTTGTTTCTTTTCCCAATGATTAGAGAAGGTTTTTCCCAAATTCAGGTAAAAATTTGTCGCCTTTATGCACAAATTTGTGTTTAAAAAGAAGTAACTTTAGCCATTAATATATATTTTTCTTGCAGAATCTAAGGTGGACCCAGTACACCTCGAGTATTTCACCTTCTGTGGTAGAATGATTGCATTGGCATTATTGATTAAAATACAAATCGGATTCGTGTTTGACCGTGTATTTTCTTCTTGCAATTGGCTGGAAAGGATATTTCATTGGAGGATATTCTGGATGTAGATCCCACCTTGTACAGTAGCTGCAAGCAGATACTAAAGATGCACCCTCAAAAGGTGTATCAAGATATACTTAGCTTGACCTTAGTTAATGATGTTGAAGAAATGGGGTCCAGAACAACAATCGAGCTTTGTCCCAATGGGAAAGATATTTTGGTGAACAGTAAGAATAGGAAGCAGTATGTTAATCTCCTTATTCAACATTTTTTCGTCATGTCAATTGCTTCATAATTAGCTCTCTTTTCCCAAGGTTTTTCTGATGTAACTACCTCAAGTATCAAAAATTCCTTGTTTAAAAAATTCTTGATGGGAGTGGAACTGATCTTTCTGTTGAAGATTGGAAAGTACATACATATTACAATAGATACGAAGAAAATGATCATCAAATATCGTGGTTTAGTAAGGTATTCATATTTCGTCACGGTATTTACAACTTCACACTTTAATCGCTCTTTCTAACACATTTATTTTCTTTTTTTTCATCACATGCAGATAGTTGATGGTATGTCTGCCGAGAAGAAAAAAAACACTTCTTTTCTTCTGGACTTCAATAAGGGATCTACCTTTAGAGGGTGTTCGTTGTTTAGATTCTAGACTTTGAATCTCTAGAACCTTGGAGTCTTGTGAACACTTGCCTTTTGCACAAACATGCTTGTACCTGTTGCGCGTTTCTCCTTATTTCAACAGGGTTATGATGCAAACTCGACCCAACATGATCACCCAAGAACATATTGGTTGGTTGCAGCATTGGTAACCTGTTACTGAACTTGCACACATAGTCAGTTTATATTGTTGTACTCAAGTGTAGAATATGCTTACCTGTATGAAGCTCTGACTTTTTATATAAAAGCTATGAATATCGTACAATTTTAATTTCACCAAACTCCGAATCATTTTATTGTTTTTTTGTGGCACAAATTTCTATGTAATAAAAGATTGATAGTTGTGTTTCCTTGTCATCATTCAAAAGGTAAGTCGAACATGATAAATAATGGCGGGAAATTAAATTTCTAGATTTCACTTTTAATGATAGAAAAATTTAATGTCATAAGAGTTGAATATAACCTCAATTAGAATATGTTCAAAGTTTTCATAAATTAACATAATTAAATAGAAAAAAAAAGTCTAAAATCACATTTGTTAGCAATTTACAGCATTTACGTTACGTTGTTTGATTTTAATAGATCTTATCTCCTCTCAAGTAAACAAAAGGTTCCAAATATAATCTATGTCTGTTGGAGCAGCAGAAATGATGGATGAATTCAATGAATACAGAAGTTATCAACAATAATATATGGATCATCAAAACACGAAACCATCCAATGTATTTTTAATCCTAGCTACAGTAGTGACCCCATAGGCGTTTGCTTTCGCCTCTCTCTCTCTCTTTCTCTCTCTCTCTCTCTCTGAAATTGCAGGTAAAATCTTTGTCTATTTAATCATTAGGACTTCCAAACACACGAGTTCACAACAAATGTTATTCAACAACATAATGTGACGTATATTACTCGCGTTAACCAAGGTGTATCTGGATATTTTTCAAAAAAGTACCTTAGATACTTTGTAGAACTTTATAGAATTTTGTTGAGTAAATATCTTTGATATTTAAACTTAGGAAAAAAATAAATTTCCTAGAGAAATAGATACTTATAGTGAATTATAGAAAAATGTAGATTCTTATTAGATAGAAAAATCTAGATTTTTTTGTAGATCTATCTAAAATAGTTTCTAGAAGCATCCCTACTCTAGTATAAACGGGGGTTGTCATAGTCATTTGTAAACAACCCAATTCAACTAGTCTTCTTCTATAACAAAGCTTTTTTTAATTCAATATAATTTTTCACTCTTCTGACTTCCTTTCCTTTAGTTGAATCTTCCGATCATAGTAAACGATTTTGGGCTAGCAGAAGGGTTCTCCAATAATACTTTTCTCTGCTATTCTCTATAGGCTTTTCTAGATAGATTTATAATTTAGATATGATAGTGGGTTGCTCCGGATTTTAACCCCCTTCTAAAAACATGGTTGACATTAGGACCTGCAACCTCGACGACCCCGACCTTTTCATCTCCCTACAAGGCAAGTAGACCTTGTATCAAACTGTTTCAAATTCCAATAAAATTTAATACAACGCCAACTTGCCTAGTAGGGAGATGAAAAGTATGGGGTTCTCAAGGTTTCATGTGCTAATGTCAACTATGTCTTTGAAAAGGGGGTGTCAAAATTAGCTCTAATATACTTATTTTCTCTGACTCGGGTGAGGGTGTATTCTAGAGTTCATATTCTTCATGATTTAATATTTAAGATTCGGGGTTATGAATCCATATATGATTATGGGTCCGGCTGTTCGCCTAAAAATAATTAAAATATCTAAAAATAGAAGTAAAACTTGTTATGAGATATTTTGCGGAGAATTTGATGAAAACCGTGGAAGGAGATTAAAACTAAAGGTGTGGTCATAGTGAAGCATGCATCTGCTATATATATTATTGGGGTTGCAAAATTTTCAATAAAAATTAGAACATTTAATTTAAAATGTCGGGCTCGGGCGATGTCCGGGCGTCTTTATCTAGTTGAATAGTATAAGATAGCCTATAAGCACAATTGTTACCAATCAACAATATTTATGTGATGTTTTTAAGTTAAATTCAGATGTTATATTATTTACCATATATATACTAGATTTTATCCCTGAATTAAAGTACAACGTTCTGTCTATTTCACAATTAACAAAGTAATTGAGATGTGTTGCGTTATTTTTTTCTAACTTATGTATTTTTCAGGATCTCTTTAGTGGGAATTCTTAAAAACAATTTAAGGTTTATATATGCTACAGACAACTGTCAATCTCCAACAATTTTACTAGTTCTATGAATTTTACTTCTTCAATTTCCACTACCTTTCACTCTTATTCTGTAAATACTCTTTGGCAAATGAGATGTAGATATGCTCTTGTTAAGACTCTAAGAAAGATAGATATGACCCATAAATGTATGTTTGTCTCCTTGCTAAACAAATAAGATTCACATTGCTGAACTTATCAGTCATTTTATTTTTTTGAGATAAAATTTAATTGTTGTTGAAATTATTTCATTTGTTACATAAAAATTTATACTCCAAATAATAAAATATTGAGTTTGGTCCTACCGCGCAAATAATATTTTACTATATTTTGGAAGGTGCATGGAGACAAAAAAGGAAAAAAGTTTATACCATTAAATACAAGGTCATAAGTAATTATAACTTCTGAATTCGTAATCCATTTGGTTTACTGGTAAAATTAATTAGAATATCTTTACCTATGTTGGTTTATTAAATTTATCATAAAATATTATAGAAGTTCAACAAAATAAAATAGGATAAAGATGAGAACAATTAAATTTTTTAAATATGTATAGAAATATTCTATATATAATATTAAACAATTCATAAGTAAAGTTGCTCTTTCAAAATAGAGTAAGAGACTATAACTATTTTATTTTTAATTTAACACTAATATGATAACATTGGAATCTCATTAAAATCTTTTAGAGCAACTCTACTCTTCATCAATCATTCTTTCTGTATATTCAATAGTATTTAGCAACTCCTCGTTCTGCAAAATAAAACTTTTTTTTATCATATATAGGGTATACATTATATATATTGTGTGAGATGAAAACTAACCTCTTCAATCAATGATCAACCTACTTAGATAGCTTTTCTTCATCAAACGTTAAACAAGTAGATATACTCCTCCTTTCAATCAACAATGTAAATTTCATACGGAGCAATGCATGTTGTTGCATAAGTGCCTTCTCTTTTATTTCCGTCAATTCTCTAAAAAAATATAGAAAACAACATCAAAAAATTCATGAAGAATGTAAAATAAATAAAATTTGATATTAATAAGAGTAACTTATATACACTAATAATGGTAGAAAAAAAAGATCTCACTTGATGACAAGTTCCTGTTTTGAACTAAAATCCTTTCTTGAAGAAGCCATTAAAACAAAAGAGGAAATTAAGAATCAAGATGTTGTTATTGTTCTTATTTTTCATATGTCTTAGTTTTCATAAGAGGATAAATCCCTTTAAATAGATGAATTTAATAATTTTATTACCAAAAGTAATAGTCAAAGTTCAAGAAAATGGAAAAACATCAGTCAATAGTCAATTGTGAAATTATTAAATTAATGAATTTTGAAAATTTTACATATCTAAAAAATATGGTAAAATAATGATTTAGTTGCTCAATTGACATTATGAAACTAATTTAATCTAAACTAAAGAGCCGTTAATCAAGAATTTAGGTATATAAATATGTATTTAGAAATATATTTAATATGTAACAACTTCTTTCAAAATGGGGTGACCAAATATTGTGAGTGCCAAATTTGAACTGTTTGTAAAGAGATTACTAGCATTTTGAGATTTCCTTAAAAGAGTAATTTATGTAACTTTATAAATTATCCATAATCTCCTTTCTATTTCATATTAACTAATTTTTTAAGGCTTTTTTCATTGTTCAAAATAATTTAATTGTTCCAAACTCAAGAGGGATGTTATAAATTATTTCCATACATGTCCTTTTATTTTTTTAAGTTTTATATTTTTTAGGAGATGATCACACTATTTACAAAGTTATATTTATGATTTTACAAAAGACAATGATGAAAATCTAGTATATATATAAAAGAGAATCTTTTGCTCGCCTACGTGGCGTCACCACGAAAAAAAGATTCCCTTTTAAATTTATATACTAACAAAAATGGTCTTCCCTTTTCATGAAAAGTTGCGACTTTTATGAAAAGTTGCAACCTTTAGGAAGAGTTACAATTTTTATGAAGCGCTGTGACTTTTATGTAAGGTTGTGATCTTTCGGAAGGGTTATAACTTTTCCAAAGAGTTGTGACTACACTTTATTTAATATAAGCAAAAAGGGATTTTCTTCCACTATTATTTGTATGGTTGTTTTCACTATAGGATAGTCGAATTCAAATACATTAATTATGCTTCTTGTGAAAATTGTTTCATTCCTTAAAGCTTTCTTCCTCCTACTTCAAAGACATTAATCTTTACTATAACTCATAGTTATTCATATAACTATTACCAATTGTTTTTCCAGTTTTTTTAACCTTTCTTAAATTCTGTTAATAATTTCAGTAAGGATGATTGAAAATCGATCTTCTCTTTCTTCCCTTCCTACATATTTCTTCATATAAAGAAAGAAAAAAGGTTTTAATCGCAATGTGACATTACTACTCTTGCGACTCCAAATCTATTGGTCATAAAACTAAATTATTCAATTTATAATATTTGGTTCTTGAATATCAAAACATTTATTTCAGCCATTGTTATTTATAGGTTTTTTTCTCTATGGGGAAGTTGAATTTAAATACATTAATTATGTTTTTAATGAAGTGTATCTAATAAGGCTTAATCTTTACTGTAAGTCATAGTAATTCATGTATCTATTGCAATTCCTTTTTTCTATTTTGATGTTTTTTTCTAAAACTTCTTTAAAAATTTCAATGAAGATGATTGAAAATTTATCTTCTATTTTGTCTCTTTCTATACTTTAATTCGTATACTTTTTGGGAAACTTTCTTGTGGGTTGTGCTATATTTGATAGCACAGAACAATAAATATGTGATAACGAATACGTAACTGAAGTTTGTCTAAAGAATAAATAAGATTGCCCTCGTCTTTGCCACGATTAGTTTATTATTTTGATTGCTCATTCTTAGGTACAAACATTTTATATTCCATTGCACCCTTCTTAGAATATTAGTATACAAACAATCAGTTCACATCTTTCATCGCAAGTTAACTAATTTGTCATATTTCTTCGTCTCTTCTCTTTAGGTATAATAAGAGATCAAGTTTTCTTGAAACTAAAAAATGTCAAAAAAATACTAAAATAAAAATATATTTATCGGCAATGAATATGCACAGGAACGAAGAGTTCTAGAGACTTTACCTAAACTAATTAATTGTGAGTACATTTAACGTTGATATGGATACGTACCGACAAACTATCTTTTTGAAAAGTATGTTAAGCAATATGCATAATTTCTTCTTGATTGTTAAGAAAGAAAGGTAGTGTTTATTATTATTTGTGGATATTTGTGCGTACAAGCACCAAAAAAAGTACGCTTTGAGATTTTAATATGTTATGTGTAAAAATTTTGATTTAAAATATCCAGTGATAAATGATGTGGCATACTGCTTGGTTGATAATGACATTAATTCTTTGTAACTTCATAATATAACCATAACAATAATTATGGTTCAATTCCAAATAAGTTGGGCTGGTGATATGACACCTAAGGAATATTAATGACTATTCTGAGTTGATGAGGACAAATATTTATGATACTAGTAACTATTTTAGTGTCATAAGAAAGGGGCTGAAGGTCCTCCATTTGAATTAGTTAATTATATTCTTGTATAAATGTGATGTTCCACTTTACTTGGGAGTGTTGTTGTTCGAGGATTTTTGGTCTCTTCTTTAATGTTTGATGTTGTTCTTTATAAGTTCTTGGCATTTAGAAAATTTCATTACTTCTGACCAACTATTTCAATGGAGATTTCTTAGACTTCTTTCTTATACTTAAAATTTCTCAATGACTCATGATTTTTGTATAAAAAAATCAAAAAACAAAATATAACACTTTTAAGATTTTACATTGCTTAAGATATAATGTTGTTGACAATATGGTGTATATATACAAAATCCTAATATTACTAAATGATAAATATGAGCTTAATAACATACCGTTAAATCTCATGAAAAGCACGGGTAATTTAACTAGTTATGATATAAAGTATCTCCTTGAATGATTTTTTAATAGGTATGCATAAATTGACTCAAAAATTTAGTTAATATGGAATAGAGGGAGTATCATTTATTTGTCCTTTGTTATTATTACTTGTACTACTTTCTCTATTTCAATTTATGTGACACACTTTTCATTATTTAGTTCAAAAAGGAATGACATATTTTTCATATTTGAAAAATGTTTATTAGCCCTTTCAATACTATTTGGCAAATCTTCCTTAAATGTGTACTCTTCTATTTAAAAACGTATTTATTTTAATGGTAATTTTGTAACATTAAAAAATCTTTTCATATTTTATAAATCTGGTGCAAGATACATCTCATAAATTAAGCGAAAGTAATTAATTTGCACGTGCGATTATTAATAAATTATCTTACAAATTTTATTATTTAAAGAATGTCTAATCTATGAATTCAGCAGTACTACTTTTTACACGATAATTTGAAATTTTGAATCTTACATAAGAATTTATACTCTAAATAAAAGATATAGAGGTTGGTGCTATTGCACACACACTTGCATTTTACTGAGTATTGCAAGGTGTATAATACTGAAAAAAATACAACATTAAATGTTAAAATTGATGATAAATTTTTAACTCAAAATCCATTTGATTTAGCGGTAAAATTAGTTAGAATATTTTTCCCTATGTTGGTTTATTTAATTTGTCATGAAATACTACAGT
This sequence comes from Solanum lycopersicum, assembly GCF_036512215.1. Classification (NCBI taxonomy): domain Eukaryota; kingdom Viridiplantae; phylum Streptophyta; class Magnoliopsida; order Solanales; family Solanaceae; genus Solanum; species Solanum lycopersicum. Next base: position 52,820,891 of record NC_090808.1, read on the forward strand.
AGATTCTACCAAAAAAATAAAAATAGGATAAACATGATAACAGTTAAATTTTGAAACAAGAATTAAATTAGCAATAGAATATCAATTTATTTCAGGCAATTCATAAGTAAAGATGCTCCTCCAAAAGAGAGTACTAAAAGGCTATGACTATTTTTTTTTTAATTTAACACTAAGATGGTGACATAATGAAATTGCAATTTCATTAAAAGCGTCTACGGTAACTTTATTTTTCTTCAATCATTATTTTGTATATTCAATGGCATTTAGCAACTCTTCTTTCTACAACACAAACAAATATAAAAAAATGTGTTTATCGTATATATATAGGATATCTATTATACATACTTTTAAATTTAAATATATATGATGAAATGAAAACTAACCTTTTCAATTTATTGATCAACTTTCCTTAGATAACTTTTCTACTTCAAAAGGTAAAAAAGTAAATGTACTTCTCCTCTTAATCAACATTGTGTTGGAAGCATGCTGAAATATTCTAATTGTTGGAAGCAGGCTTAAAAAAATCTATGTGTTGGAATAAGTTTAAATATGCCTAATGTTGGAACAAACTGAAATATTCTAAGTGTTAGAATCGTTATTTTCGATTATGCTTTGCAATATATTTTGAATTTGAAAATATTCTATATGTTAGAATATTTAGTGCTGGAACTTAGTTTGAATTCTCTGAGGACATGTTTTAGACACTTGTCAGATGTAACTGCCTATGTTACTTTTGTAACTGCCTTGTGCAAAACTTTTATAGAGGGTGGAAATTCATCTAAGGCAAAGGGGAATGATTTTGGGCTTAGATTAATTTGTGAAGCCTTATCCTTTGTTTATGTTTTATTAGTAAAAGGTTGGGAAGAGTTCCCGTATATTGAATATGTTGTTACTTTGATTGTTGCCCAAGAAAACTAAATTAAATCTTTCTTTACTTAGTCAAATTTGTGTGAGTGTAAGACTGAAGTTTGCAAGAGTTGTAGACTGCCTTGAAATGGGGTTACATAAAAAAAAATCTCGACCCTCTTTCAGTTTGCATGGATTCACAAATTAAGCTAATATGAAATAAATTAAGTATTCTTTATTTATAATGATAATTATTACTTGTACTTCTTCTCTATTCAAAATTTATATGACACACTTTTCATTAATCAGTTTATAAAAGAATAACTAATGTTTCAGCATATAACATGTGTTTTACTTCATTCAATCACGTGATAAAGAAAATTGTATTAGAGCCTGTTTGGCTCAGCTTAAAAGCTGGTCAAATTGACTTAAAAGCTGATTTTTGACTTATTTAACTGTTTGGCAATACTCAAAATAGCTTATTTTAAGTTTAAAAAAAACTTTTTTTAAGCCAAAAATTAAAAGCTGGGGTAGAGTTGCTTTTTTTTTTTAGCTTATAAGCTGTTTTAAGTTGACCAAGTTTTTATGTTTTTTCCGCTAATATTTTTATATAATCTCCAAATTACCCATATAACCCTAACATCTCTTTCTTCTATTTTTCCCTTTTCACGTTTGGCATAACAACTTCAGCACTTTTATCCAAACGAATAATTGCTTATTTTAAAAATAAGTTTCTGCACTTTCAAAAGTACTTTTTTAAAGCTGCTTTTATTAAGCTCATCCAAACGGGCCCTTAGTTTGATGTATACACCTGATGCGGATAATTTTTATTTTTCATATTTTTGTGTTTTACTAATGTTTAATGACCCTATCAATATTATTTTGAACAATCATCCTAGGTATATATTTAAGATTCTACATTACATCATACAAATATACTAATAAGAAATTATTAATATAACAACTTAATTACGTGTGATAACAAATTTGAATTAATTTAAATTTAAATTTTATTTATTTATTTATTACTAGGAAAAACATCCGCGCTTCGCGCGGTTTGTTTTGTTTAATTACTCACTCATTGTCATAGGTTAATATTGTTTTTTCGTACTGATCACCGTGATTTATTATCAATATATAATATATTTTTTTCGATGTATATCTTCGTAGTAATTGTTGAACATTTTATTAATCATTTGTGCCATATTTCCTTTATGCTCGTTTTTTTACATATTCCAAGTTCCCACATTCTTTATTATTTATTTAATTGGCTGTCACAGAATAGGGGCCAATATAAGAGGGGCGTATAAAATGTACACCTAGCGATTCATATATCTGTTGTGTATTACAACTTTGAATTACATTAATATTTAATAAGTTAGTCCTATTGAAACACAACTGTATATATACCTGCATAGTAATGGCTTTGGTTAGGATGTTGGAATCCGTATTAATTCAAATTTAATATTGTAGTTCCTTCTGTTTTTTTAGGGAGTATTTCTCTTTTCCCGTTCATATAAATTCCAAAATAATGTATTTCACGTGTATATCATGTATTTCGTGCGTAGTATAGTTTTTGTACAGAATTCCCTTGTTCAATTCCTGGTAAATTGGGTGGTGCATCTGGCTATTTTAAGGTGGATATTTCCTTGTCTTAGTTGGCACTATTTAGTAAACTATTTTGTAATATGTTAACACTTTTTAAGATGATGCATACAGTGCGCTAAAGTATGGAGGTATATAAGAGTACTTGATAGAAAGAACTTACATGCTATTACTGTCCCGAGTGGTTTATCTTTTTTAATATGTTGCATTAGTTGGGCCAGCTTGATCTGGAAAACCCTGCATATGATGTCTACCCGACTACCATCGTCATGTTGACCAATTAGGTGCAACATTGCCTTTATTTCTGGCCACTTTGGGTTACATGTGAAGGTAAGAAATAAATTTGGGTATCCAGCCCATCTACATATAGCCATTACATGTTGATAATTTTGAGCCCTGTAGCGAGGTCCACCCGTGTGTGACGAAGGTAATATAATTTTTTTCCTGACCTGTGAACAATAAGAATCTCCACGCACAACAGCATCCATTAAGCCCCCAAAAAGATCAGCCCGAAGCTTTGGTTGGTTATTTCATGTATATCTAAATCGCTCCTCTTCAATTGCCATGTCACTGTCCACAATGTACTGCTGCAGTAGCCTGCCAGCCTGTATAAGTGTGCGCCCCTCATTAAGTCATTGTTGTATGCGGTATCCATAATATTGTCTCATTGTCATGTGCTCTCGTGTGTAAGTTTTTTGGCTTTAAGACACCAATTGTATTCCCAGTCTATATCCATCTTGACCGTATGGGTGTATTAATGGGTAAGTCATTGACATGAAACTTTGGTGTAAATCGGTGATCCTGTGGAGCCCATTTTTGATGTGTTCAACAATAAGATCTCGCTTGAAGTTAGCATCTGTAAGATCGCCAATGATCAATCCTGCTACTTCTATAGCCATAGGTATATTGTATTGCCGACCGTCGTTAATCCTTTCTGATAGAAGACGTAGGCGAAACTCTTTTTGTGGTTGTTCTCTATATCTATCCCTTGCCATACGAAATGATTTTACCAGAACATTATGCATTAGACTGTTGAACTTCTTCAGGGAAGAACGGGGGAATATTATTCCTTTTTTTAAGACTACTATGTGTAATGAGTTTCTTGCTTCACACATAGTATTCTTTCTGTGTACATTCTACACTTCTTGTAATGATCCTCTTAGTCGTTCTAGAAATTTTAACCAGCATTATTATATTAACGTTTTTGGTATATTTTGTAAATAATTTATATGACTTATAATAATGAGTGACATAATTTTTAAATTTAATAAAGGATTATTTTGTTGCTAAAAAAAATGAAAAAAGAAAATAAAAAGAAAATCAAATAAATAAATAATAATAAAAAAAAGGGCAAAGTTCCCTAAATGAATGAAGCCGCACACGGCTTGTGAGAAAAAAAAATGAAGGAACGATCCGTGGAAAAAAAATATGCAGATAAAGAAAAGAAAAGGAAAAAGGAGGAGAAACAACGATATTTTTATCTCGAGATATCAAGGTAATTATTCTTATCCTTTCTATTAAATTTTTGTGTAACTAGGAATAAATTCTTAGGTTAAAACGTGTATAATTTATACTAATATGTTAACTTGGGGTTATAAATGTGTATAAGTATTATGGTTCAATCATTGGACAATGATTAGTCCTAATCATTGGACAATGATTACTCCAAGATTTGGATTATTAATAGTGGAACGATAAATATGAATCGGAATATTGAAAATAAGTGGTTTCAGCAGATAGTTTTGTAGTCTGCCATTGATGTGTTGGGCAGTTAGTTTCAGCTTTAATTATTTTCATTTGATTATCATATTAGGATTCAAGTTTTGATATATTGAGATATGTGTTAAATAGTTGGTGCATTATGATATATAAAAATCATTATAATTATGTTATTCGGAGAATTATGATTTAACCCTAAACTTGAAATTCAGAAAATATGAGATTTGATCAATTGGTTGGAATAAAGATTTAGAAATTTTATTATAAATTTGGATGAGTTTTGGGTCTAATCTAGAGATATAGCAATATTAATGTTGTTAGTTTCGAAATCATATCGTGGTTATTTATTTTAATAGATTTTATTGGTTTGGAAGTCAACAAAAAGAGGAAGGCTCAAGTTTTGGAGTCATTGTTCGACTATTTGAGGCAAGTGGATTTCTAAACTCTTGTTAAGTGTATGAAATGTGTGTATTTTCTTGTGGTATATGTTTGGGAGTAACGAAATTGGTGATGGGTTGACTTGTCCACATTGATTAATTCTAATGATGAAAAAAATGGGAATAACAAAAGGCAATCTGATTAATTGTTTATGTGTGTTGTGTTGAGAAAGGGTTGAAGGCTTGTTGAATCATTGTTGATGTAACTTCATGTTTTTGTGGTTGTGAATTGTGCGATGTTATGAAAATGGTAATCTCCTCATTATTTGTGTGAACTTGTCATGTGCATTATTCTGAGGCACTGGTTGTGACAAGTGTTATGTGCATTGAGAAAGAATGGGTACTTAAGAAGATATACCACTTCGAGGGACGTATCGCGCGCTGCGATGTATACTATATTCGAGGGACGTATCGCGCACCGCGATGGATACTATATTTCGAGGGACGTATCGCGCGCCGCGATGGTTTCTAATATCGAAGGTCGTGTCGTGCACCGTGGCATATGCATGGACAGATATGTCTCTCATGGGTCCCAGACTGAGAGACAGCGGGTGTGTATCACTAGGTCAGACATGCATCATTATAGTTTACATTGCATTCCTTTGCATTGCACATACTTATCATTAGTGAATTTGATATCGTGTTTTGCTGATGTTCTGATTGCCTTTCTGCTGAATTTGTGATTGATCAATATTGAGCTTGTTATTGCGGATATGTAGTTTGTTGAAGTATTGTTATTGAGGATATGTAATTTGCTAAAGTGTTGTTGTTGAGGATATGTAATTTGTCTAACTGTTGTTATTGAGCTACGTGCTATGTAAACTGTGAGCTGTTAGGTTGGGTTGATTTTAATGCAGGTTGTAGTTGTGGAGGTTCGGTTGGGGGTGGTAGGAGTACCCGTATTTCATCCCCTTAGCCTGTGTTTAGAGGTTTACTTGCTGAGTACCGTGTGGTTTGGTACTCACCCCTTGCTTCTACAAATTTTTTTTGTAGGTTATGAGCCAGGATTTTTGTTGTACTTGTTATTCTCTTCTTTTCTCAGGCTTCTTGGAGATTTGTGAGGTAGCTGTTTCCATCTCAGCAGACTTTCTTCTCCTTAATTATGATCTTGTTCTATTCTAGAAACATGTTCATTTGAGACTTGAGTTTTCATTTGAATCAATTGTATTATTTTAGAGGCTTGTACACGTGACTACCAGGTTTTGGGATTTTTATTAAGTTACTTATATTTTATTTCCGCACTTATTGTAATGGTTGAGTTTTAGGCTGGCTTGTCTTGGTGGGATAACACAAGTGCCATCACGTCCATTTTTGGGTCGTGACAAAATGGTATCAGACCCCCAGGTTCATAGGTCTCACGTGTGTACAAGTCGGTCTCAATAGAGTCTCGATGATCTGTACGGAGACGTGTGTACCTATCTTCGAGAGGCTGTAGTGACTTTTAGGAAATATCTTCACTTCTTGGATATCTATTTTGTGTACTTGGTCCCATTTTGATTCTTATCGCTTCACTCCATTCGCTCTCATTTATGTGATGACTCGTGCATAGTTCCTTTTGTGAATCATTGGCATGTCGTGCATTGGTTTGATGTTAGATCTGGTATTAAGGTGAAAATGATATACTTATGAAACTAATGTATGATCATATATGAAAGATTTGAGTAAGGTTAGTTATCATTGTAATATAATAATAATAATAATAATAAATATAGTACTTATCTGGTATAAGCAAAATATGGAGTTGTTCGACAATTAAAAGTTAAATGTTTGAAGAATTGACTAGATAATAAATAGTGTAATACAATTGATATAGTTGTCATACCACTAATGGGTTGCTTAGCAAATGATGTTGCACCAATTCAGGTCAGAATCCCTTCTGTGGTTTCACAGATTGAGTGTATACCAAAAAAGGTCATGATACGACTATTACAATGGTACTGATGGGTACTTGGTTAGAATTATGGAGTGTGTTACTTTTGATATTGACCTTGCTTATGAAAGAATACATATAGCTTGAGTTAGATACAAAACTAATCTAGTAATATTTTACAGCTATTTGATGGATAAAGTATGTGACCTATTTGGAAATGATCTTCTCAATAGATATGATATGTTCTAGTGGTGAATGTAATGAATTTTCACGGTGTATTACTACTGGTACATGAAAACGAACATGTTGATCGTTAAGTGCAAACATTAACTACTTAAGGAGTTATCTATGGTATACATGCTCATATGATAAAATTTGGTGTTGAACTCATATTTGAGAACCCAACTAGCTTGTTGGTATGGGTGGATGTGTCAAACATTATTTATAAGAAAGCTTTTAGTAGTGGATCTTTGGTATAATATTGATATGTTGAGATCGTGAAATGTATTTTATGAAATTTTAAATGAGTGGTGATTTCATCATAATGTCCAAGATATTGGATCAATATTTAATGACAAACATATGGATAAAGGAAGTCCTAAAGAGTATACTTATGTGAAGACAATTAAGAGTTTTAGTAAGGAAGTGCGGATAAAAGTGGGTTAGTTTTTTGGATTGGATTGGTATAACTAGGTTTAAGGATTCATGTTGATGAAACAGTTCGACTCGAGTGTGGTGATAAGTTCTTTTATAGTTTCGAATTTGGTAACGGGTACCATTGGATTTTTAAGACAGGATATGACAAGGTCGATGGATAGGCGATCAATAATAAACTAAGATGTCCAAATATTTAAATATTTTCTATGTATGAGCAAATTTCAATAGATAAAAAGATTGAGTTACATAATTGAATTCAAAATTCAACTTTTTCATTGTGAGTTTAGATTTGTGGTAGTGTGTTTTGTCAAGGTATGAATTGGTAAGGGGTAAGAAATGATTGATCACATTGAGTATGAAGCATTTGAAGGACTTAAAAATAATTTGAGTAGTAAATTTTGTTACTTTTGATTGTTATACCTAAATGGGATTTAATGTAATGTTTTTATTTCAAGGATAAGATAAAAATACCATAGGTTGTTGGTCAAAGGATAAGATTGGTAAGCAAGTCAGCGAAGAGAAAAAGAGCTTGGTGTATTGAAGAGTTCTAGGTATTTAAAATTTGTGTCATCGAAAGAATTATGAAGATGTGAAGGAATAAGAATACTCTTTGTTCTGAGCTAAAGGGTCCATGAATGGACATATATAGTTCTAATATGACTATGATTGTAAATCAATTCGATATAGACTTACTAGGAGTTTATCAGCAATTTTTATGAAGATTGAGTGTCGATTTGGGTAAAACCCCTGAGATGTGTAAGTGTATGTGTTGTTAAGTGGAGTTAAACGGTTCAGATTTTGTTAAGTGACTTATAGATACGTAATAGTATGGACATACAATTATACATGGTCATTGATGATTTTTGTTTTTGGAATCACTTGTTGTGATGTGTTGCATAGATACGTGATGGTAAATAGAGGTTATGTGCCCATAGTATATAGAATAATTGGGGAGAACTAATATTTCTCTATGTATTGGCATGAGGTAAATGATGGTACAGATGGTGGTTAAATATGTTATGTGAAAGTTTAGGTGAAGTTGACATTAAGTGTGACTTAATTATTTTACCCTAGAGGAGAAAGATAGATTTGAAATTAGTGTTATAGGTCTTGGGTGTGACTTATATCTATCATGGGGTGCTTAATTGGAAAGATAAGAAACCATAGTTCAAAGTCTTGGAGACTACAATGTGCTTGCTAAGAAGAAAGTGATACTACTGACGGTGTGAAAGTAAGGTAAATGGTTTGTGTGGTTATGATATTTTGTAATATTAATAGTGTTTGCTTTGATGGAGTACTGTGAGAAGTATGCGGGGTTTGGCAAATCCTGCATGTGTAAAATTGTAATGGAGATCAGACTGGTTGATTTTGGGTGGGAAAAAAAATTAAATAAAAAAATAAATAAATTGAGGGATGTAGTCACATGAATGAAAATATTTATATCGGAATTATGGAGAAAGTATCTAGTGTTATTCGACCTTTATTCCGTATGTTCTTAAGTTAACCACGTACTTCGTTTCGGACATGATTTGGAGTATGATTCATTGCATATGCCCACGTTTTTTACATCTATGGGTGAATTCCTAGTGGTGGATCGGATATACCGATCCTCTTATGTCTTATTGATAGGGTAGGATCCTTGGTTAGACTTGTTCACTTGAGTTATGACATATTTGATGTTGTTCGAAAAATAAGAAATATATCACTATTTTTATATGCACAACCATGCTTATGGTAACTTGCAAAAGAGCTTTCATGAATAGTTATGGTTATCCGAGAGTGTTGTAAAAGCTTCTGCATCCTAGCGTGTACCATTTGTAGGGTGCTTACTTGATCTTGTTCTTCATTAGATTAGATGTGTTTGATTATCCCTTGATGAGTATTCGATATCTAAAGATCAGATTTTCATAGTTTAAGCTCATGAAAAGATTAGGTTATTACAAGGGAATCTTTATAAGATCTATGATGGTTTGTCTAATAGGTGTATGTGATCGTTAATCTAGGTTCACTTCAGATTGTAGTGGTTATGGATTTAGAACGTTATCCCTTTATATGTAAGAAAAGATTTGTTGTGATGATTGTGTTATGTTTCAGTGGGTTTCAGTTTAGATTGGGTTCATTGGTTTGTTTCTGGCGTGATATGTAAATCTTCCGAAGTTTTATTCAAAACTTCAGTTCTTGGTAGTTAATATTTAATGGAATGTGCTAAAGATGAATTGATCACTTGGATAGATGAACACGACTTTAAAAATCATACCTCAAGTTTTTGGTCATTTTAGTTATTCTTCCTTCTCCTACTTTATGTTCGAGAACGAACGTGATTTTTAGTGGTGGATAATGTAATGATCCTCTTAGTCGTTTTAGAAATTTTAACGAGCATTATTATATTAACCTTTTTAGTATATTTTGTAAATAATTTATGTGACTTATAAGAATGAGTGACATAATTTTTAGATTTAATAAAGGATTATTTTGTTGCTAAGAATAATGAAAAAAAAGAAAAAATAGAAAAAAAAGAAAATCAAATAATAAAATAATAATAAAAAGGGCAAAGTGCCCTAAATGAATGAAGCCGCACACGGCTTGTGAGAAAAAAAAAGAAGGAACGATCTCTGGAAAAAAATACGCAGATAAAGAAAAGAAAAGAATGTAACGACCTATTTGGTCGTTTTGAGCAGCAGACTTTGATTCGGGAAAAACTGGAAGGAACAACGGACCCCACGACGGGCCGTCATGGGCACGATGGACCGTCGAGGGGGGGTCTCGTTCCAAAATACTTAGAATTCAGAAAAATGGGCACCGAAATCGACTCTCTGAACATTGTAATGGAATGACAGGACGAAACGTCACAGGTGTGACGGACCGTCACAGACTCTTCAGGGAAATTAAGTCTCTGAACTCTGTGACGGGGCAGCAGGACGGACCGTCACAGGCGCGATGGGCCGTCACAGGCTACGTAATCCCAGGCGGAGTCGAATTTCTTTAATGTTTTAAGGGACGTTTTTGACTATTCCAACTTATAATTATAAAGTTAGTGGTTTAATATTAATAACTCAATTACTTGGGGGCTAAAAGAGGTAACCTTGAGTAAATCAGTACGTTATTATTGCCATCTTTTATTCTTAATTATATGCTAATTAGGGTAAAAGAAAGAGGGTTTGAATAAGAAAAAGAAAAGAACAGAAAAAGAGAGAGAGAGGGGATCGAACGAGAAAGAGGAGAAACGAGAAGAAGAACAAAGCTTTGGGAAATTACTTGCTTGATCAAAAATCTTCGGTGGAGGTAGGTTATGGTTTTTTATGCTATTCGTAGTAAACTCTTAATAGCGAATGATATGTATTGGTAGTGTGGTAAACCCTGCTATATGCTTAATTGTATGCTTGCATGAATGTGATTATATGATTGTGATGAAATAAGCATGATGAAGCTATTGAATCCCAAATCTTGATAAAAAAAAACCTAATCTCTTGTTAATGATGATGCCTTGGTATAAAAGAAGGTTTGATAAACTAATGTAATGAGATTAATGATGCCTTGGTATAAAAGAAGGCTTGATGAACTAAAGTAATGAGATTGATGATGCCTTGGTATAAGAGAAGGCTTGATGAATTGATAGAATGAGATTAGGGGATCGGGTGTCACGAATCGACACGTAGATTTAGGGGATCGGGTGTCACAAACCGACACGTAGATTTAGGCGATCGGGTGTCACGAACCGACACGTAGATTTAGGGGATTGGGTGTCACAAACCGACACGTAGAATTAGGGGATCGGGTGTCACGAACCAATACGTAGATTTAGGGGATCGGGTGTCACGAACCGACACGTAGATTTAGGGGATCGGGTGTCACGAACCGACACGTAGAATTAGGGGATCGCGTGTCACGAACCGACACGTAGAATTAGGGGATCGCGTGTCACGAACCGACACGTAGAATTAGGGGATCGGGTGTCACGAACCGACACGTAGAATTAGGGGATCGGAGTGTCACGTACCGACACAAGAGGAATAAAGATAATGAATCTTGAAATATGTTAATATACTCAATCTAATGAATCTAATTCCCAAATGAGTATGGTACTGAGGCTTGAGTCCTCATGTGTGAACTTGACGGTAATTGTTAATGATATAGTACTTGTTGTTGCTACATGTTTAGTAACATAGTTGATTTTATGATATTACTTGGTATATACTGTTTTCTATTTTGAGTTGGCCGATGATATCTACTCAGTACCCGTGTTTTGTACTGACCCCTACTTTTATGTTTTCTTCTTGTTATTTGTGGAGTGCAGCAAACGTGCCGTCGTCTATCACTCAACCGCAACTATAGCCAGTCTTTATTACTCTGGATTTCAGGGTGAGCTAATGCTTCTAGCTTGGACTGGATCTTCCTCTTCATGTCTTGATGCCTTGAAGTTTCGGCATGGACTAGCTTTTTATGAATCTTAACTTCTTAGATACTCTTAGATTAGTAATTTCAGGATAGATGTTCTTGCGATGATGACTTCCAGATTTTGGGGATAATAATAGTTGTTGAGTTTTCAGAAGTTATTGAATTGGTTTTTATTAATGAGTTAAGTCTTCCGCATTACTTTCTGTTGATATTATATTGAAATGTTAAAGTTTATATTGGTTGGTTCGCTCACATAGGAGGGTAAGTGTGGGTGCCAATTACGGCCCGATTTGGGTCGTGACAAACTTGGTATCACAGTATTAGGTTCGTTGGTCTCATCACACAAGAACGAGTCTAGTAGAGTCTTAAGGAACGGTAGGGGGACGACTTTACTTTTCTTTGAGAGGCTATAAGACTTAAGGAAAATTCCATTCTTTCTTTCTTTCGTGCTATTACTTGGATCCAATTGGTATCTAGGTGATACAAATTGGTATCTGACCATCTTCACTCTATTTCGCGGATGGTTAGAACTAGAGTAACGACTGCGCCAACACCAACATCGGCAAGACAAGAAGCGTCTGAGCCAGCCAATCGGGCTCTAGCTCGAGGAAGAGTAGCGGCAAGAGGCCGTGGTAAAGGTCGTGGGAGGACGTCCTCTAGAGGAAGAGGACGAGCACCTAGCCCTTCTGATACTAGGGCGGTGACTCCTCCACTGACTGAAGAAGTAGTAAGAGAGGGTGAGGAAGGGGAAACTGAGCAAGTGCAGAATGAGGAACTACCACCCCAACCTACCCCAGAGATGATCAATCAGGTTCTTGCTTATCTTAGCGGGTTATCTGATCAAGGCCAAGCGCCTCCAGTGTTTTCTGCACCAGCACCTCAGGGTCCGGAGGTACAATATGCGGCTACTATGGCTCCCCTCATGGATGCCTCATTGGAAATAGGCACATTTCCTCATCTGACTACAGGGCCTGTAATGACAAATGATCAGCATGAACTTTTAGGTAAGTTCTTGAAATTGAAACCTCCAGTCTTCAAGGGTGCTGAATCAGAGGATGCTTATGATTTTCTGGTTGACTGTCATGAGCTACTACACAAGATGGGAATAGTAGAACGGTTTGGTGTTGAGTTTGTGACTTATCAGTTTCAAGGGAACGCCAAAATGTGGTGGCGGTCACATGTTGAGTTTCAACCAACAGAGACACCACCTATGACTTGGGCATCCTTCTCTAGCTTGTCTATGGAGAAGTATATCCCCCGAACTTTGAGGGATAGGAAAAGAGATGAATTTTTGAGCCTAGAGCAAGGTAGGATGTCGGTTACTGCATATGAGGCTAAGTTTCGTGCATTATCCCGGTATGCCACCCAACTATGTTTCAGTCCACAAGAGCGGATTCGCCATTTTGTGAAGGGGTTGAGATCAGAGTTGTGGATTTCAGCCTTACAAGTAGCGGCTACAGCAAAATATTTTCAAGAAGTGGTAGACTTCGTGATAGAGGTAGAGGGAGTGAAGCCAGATGACTTCACCATGGCAACTACATCAAAAATGTTTCGAAAGGGAGGTGAGTTTAATGGTTCTTACTCTAGAGGACTGGGCTCCGGAGATTACTCAGTTCGACCAATTCAGTCTTCACTACAAACTGTAGTTGGGGGTCCACCTCAGACCGGTCAACACTTGTCTGAGAGACCTATGCTTGATCTAGAAAGTGTTATGGATGTGGAGAGACTGGATATATTAGGAGGAATTGTCCAAAACAGAGATATAGAACCCCAATGGCTAGAGGTAGAGGTGGTCATGGTAGAGGCCGTTATTCTGGAGGACGCAGTGGTCGAGGTAATGGTGGTCACCAAAACGGCCATGGTAGGGGCAACGGACAGACAGGTGAGACGGCCCATTGTTACGCTTTCCCTGGGCGGTCAGAAGCGGAGACATCAGATGCTGTCATCACAGGTAATCTTTCGGTTTGTGACTGCATGGTTTTTGTATTGTTTGACCCTGGCTCTACATTTTCATATGTATCTTCCGCATTTGCTAGTGGTCTTGATTTACATTGTGAATTGCTTAACATACCTATTCGTGTGTCTACTACCTTGGGTGAGTCTGTGATAGTTGAGAAGGTGTATAGGTCTTGTCCTGTGACTTTTATGGAAAGCAATACTTATGTAGACTTGGTTATCTTAGAAATGGTCGAATTTGATGTAATTCTGGGTATGACTTGGCTTTCTCCGAATTTTGCAATCTTGGATTGTAATGCTAAAACTGTGACGTTAGCCAAGCCTGGGACAGATCCGTTAGTGTGGGAGGGTGACTACACTTCTAATCCGGTTCGTATCATCTCCTTTCTTCGTGCTAAGAAAATGGTTAGTTGGGGTTTTTTAGCGTTCTTGGCACATCTCAGGGATGATACTACCCAAGTACCTCCAATTGAGTCGGTCTCGATAGTTCGTGAGTTTCTGGATGTTTTCCCTGCAGATCTTCCTTGTATTCCACCAGATAGGGATATTGACTTCTGCATTTATCTTGAACCGGGTACTCGTCCCATTTCTATACCCCCTTATAGAATCCGGAGTTAAGAGAGTTACAAGCCCAACTTCAAGAGTTGTTAAGTAAAGGCTTCATTAGACCAAGTGCATCCCCTTGGGGAGCTCCGGTATTATTTGTGAAGAAAAAGGATGGGAGCTTTCGAATGTGCATAGACTACAGACAACTAAATAAGGTAACGGTTAAGAACAAGTATCCTCTTCCTCGCATTGATGACTTGTTCGATCCGTTACAAGGTGCTTGTGTCTTCTCTAAGATGGACTTGAGATCCGGTTATCATCAATTGAAAATACAGGCAACGGATGTGCCAAAGACTGCTTTTTGAACTAGGTATGGGCATTACGAATTTCTAGTATTGTCTTTTGGTCTTACAAATGCCCCTGCTGCTTTCATGAGCTTGATGAACGGGATTTTTAAGCCATATCTGGATCTATTTGTAATCGTATTTATTGATGATATATTTGTATACTCAAAGAGCAAGAAGGAACATGAAGAGCATTTGAGAATGTTATTGGAAATGTTGAGGGAGAAAAAGCTTTATGTCAAATTCTCCAAGTGTGAGTTTTGGCTGGATGCAGTGTCCTTCTTGGGTCATGTGGTTTCTAAGGACGGGGTGATGGTGGATCCTTCTAAGATTGAGACAGTGAAGAATTGGGTAAGACCTACTAATGTGTCAGATATAAGGAGCTTTGTTGGTCTGGCTAGCTACTACTGTCGATTTGTCAAGGGATTCTCTTCCATTGCTTCCAAATTGACAAACTTGACTAAACAGAATGTTCCATTTGTATGGTTGGACGAATGTGAGGAAAGCTTTCAGAAACGCAAGACCTTGTTGACTACTGCACCAATCCTTACCTTGCCAGTGGAAGGTAAGAACTTCATTGTTTATTGTGATGCATCCTATTCTGGTTTGGGTGCAGTGCTAATGAAAGAGAAGAGTGTAATTGCTTATGCTTCAAGGCAATTAAAGGTGCATAAACGTAACTATCTGACCCATGACCTGGAATTGGCCGCGGTAGTATTTGCATTAAAGCAATGGAGGAACTATTTATATGGGGTTAAATGTGAGGTCTATATGGATCATCGTAGACTACACTATGTCTTTACCCAGAAAGATTTGAACTTGAGACAGAGGAGATGGATGGAACTACTGAAAGACTATGATATCACTATTCTATATCATCTGGGAAAGGCGAATATTGTAGCGGATGCTTTAAGTAGAAAGGCGGGAAGCATGGGAAGTCTAGCTCACTTAAAAGCTTCTAGACGCCCATTGGCTAGAGAAGTTCAGATTCTGGCAAATCACATTATTAGATTAGAAGTAAATGAGAAGGGAGGATTTTTAGCTTGTGTGGAGGAAAAATCTTCCTTTCTTGACAAGATTAGGGAAAAGCAGTTTAATGATGAGAAATTTATCCGGATCCGAGATAAAGTGTTGCAAGGAGAGGCTAAAGAAGCAACAATCGATGAGGAAGGTGTTCTGAGGATTAAGGGAAGGGTATGTGTACCCCGCGTTGATGATTTGATCAATACTATTCTGACAGAGGCTCACAGTTCAAGGTATTCGATACATCCGGGTGCAACCAAGATGTACGGTGACCTAAAGCAACACTTTGGTGGAGTAGAATGAAGCGTGATATTGTTGACTTTATTGCCAAATGTCCAATCTGTCAACAAGTAAAGTATGAACACCAGAGGCCCGGAGGAACACTTCAGAGAATGCCCATTCCTGAATGGAAGTGGGAGAGAGTTGCAATGGATTTTGTGGTTGGTCTTCCAAAGACAATGAGTAAGTATGACTCTATTTGGGTGATTGTTGATAGGTTAACTAAATCTGCTCATTTCATTCTGGTCAAGGTGACTTACAATGCCGAGAAGTTAGCCAAAATCTATATCTCAGAAATCGTTCGGTTGCATGGGTTTCCACTCTCCATCATATCAAATAGAGGTACACAGTTTACTTCTAAGTTTTGGAAAAACACTTCATGCGGAATTGGGTAGTAGGTTGGACCATAGTACTGCATTTCACCCTCAGATCGATGGTTAGTCTGAGCGAACGATTCAAGTGTTGGAGGATATGCTTCGTGCTTGTGTGATAGAATTTGGTGGTCATTGGGATAACTTCTTACCCTTAGCGGAGTTTTCATACAATAATAGCTATCACTCAAGTATTGACTTGGCCCCATTTGAAGCATTGTATGGTAGGAGATGTAGGTCTCCCATTGGGTGGTTTGATGCATTTGAGGTTAGACCTTGGGGTAATGACCTTTTGAGAGATTCATTAGAGAAAGTGAAATCTATTCAAGAAAAGCTTCTAGCGGCGCAAAGTAGGCAAAAAGAATATGCAGATCGAAAGGTTAGAGACTTAGAGTTCATGGAGGGTGAACAAGTCTTGTTGAAGGTTTCGCCAATGAAAGGGGTGATGCGGTTTGGTAAGCGAGGTAACTAAGCCCAAGGTATATTGGTCCCTTTGAAGTACTTAAGCGAGTAGGGGAGGTGGCTTATGAGTTAGCCTTGCCTCCAGGGCTATCCGGAGTGCATCCGGTATTTCATGTGTCTATGTTGAAGAGATACCATGGGGATGGAAACTACATTATCCGTTGGGATTCAGTTTTGCTTGATGAGAATTTGTCTTATGAGGAGGATCCTGTTGCTATTTTAGGTAGAGAAGTTCGCAAGTTGAGGTCAAGGGAGATTGCATCCATCAAAGTTCAATGGAGGAATCGACCTGCTGAAGAAGCCACTTCGGAGAAAGAGGCAGATATGCAAGAAAGATACCCACACCTGTTTACAGATTCAGGTACTTCTTTTCGCCCTTGTTTTTCCCCTTATGATCGTTGGGGGACGAACGATGGGTAAATTGGTATCTATTGTAACGACCTGTTAAGTCGTTTTGAGCAGCAGACTTTGATTCGGGGAAAACTGGCAGGAACAACGGACCCCACGATGGACCGTCATGCGCACGACGGACCGTCAAGGGGGGTCTCGTTCAAAAATACTTAGAATTCTGAAAAATGGGCACAGAAATCGACTCTCTGAACTTCGTAACGGAATGGCAGGATGGACCGTCACTAGTGTGACGGACCGTCACAGACTCTTCAGAGAAATTGAGTCTCTGAACTCTGTGACAAGGCAGTAGGACGGACTGTCACAGGCGCGACGGGCCGTCACAGGCTGCGTAATCCCAGGCGGAGTCGAATTTCTTTAATGTTTTAAGGGACGTTTTTGACTATTCCATCTTATAATTATAAAGTTAGTGGTTTAATATTAATAACTCAATTACTTGGGGGCTAAAAGAGGTAACCTTGAGTAAATCAGTGGGTTATTATTGCCATCTTTTATTCTTAATTATATGCTAATTAGGGTAAAAGAAAGAGAGTTTGAATAAGAAAAAGAAAAGAACAGAAAGAGAGAGAAAGAGGGGATCGAACAAGAAAGAGGAGAAACGAGAAGAAGAACAAAGCTTTGGGAAATTGCTTGCTTGATCAAAAATCTTCGGTGGAGGTAGGTTATGATTTTTATGCTATTCGTAGTAAACTCTTAATAGCGAATGATATGTATTGGTAGTGTTGTAAACCCTGCTATATGCTTAATTGTATGCTTGCATGAATGTGATTATATGATTGTGATGAAATAAGCATGATGAAGCTATTGAATCCCAAATCTTGAAAAAAAAACGTAATCTCTTGTTAATGATGATGCCTTGGTATAAAAGAAGGCTTGATGAACTAAAGTAATGAGATTGATGATGCCTTGGTATAAAAGAAGGCTTGATGAACTAAAGTAATGAGATTGATGATGCCTTGGTATAAGAGAAGGCTTGATGAATTGATAGAATGAGATTAGGGGATCGGGTGTCACGAACCGACACGTAGATTTAGGGAATGGGGTGTCACAAACCGACACGTAGATTTAGGGGATCGGGGGTCACGAACCGACACGTAGATTTAGGGGATCGGGTGTCACAAACCGACACGTAGAATTAGGGGATCGGGTGTCATGAACCAACACGTAGATTTAGGGGATCGAGTGTCACAAACTTACACATAGATTAAGGGGATCGGGTGTCACGAACCGACACGTAGAAATAGGGGATCGGGTGTCACAAACCGACACATAGAATTAGGGGATCGGGTGTCACGAACCAACATATAGATTTAGGGGATCGGGTGTCACCAACCGACACGTAGAATTAGAGGATCGGAGTGTCACATACCGACACAAGAGGAATAAATATAATGAATCTTGAAAGATGTTAATATACTCAATCTAATGAATCTAATTCCCAAATGAGTATGGTATTGAGGCTTGAGTCCTCATGTGTGAACTTGACGGTAATTGTTAATGATATAGTAGTTGTTGTTGCTACATGTTGAGTAACATAGTTGATTTTATGATATTACTTGGTATATACTGTTTTCTATTTTGAGTTGACCGATGATATCTACTCAGTACCCGTGTTTTGTACTGACCCCTACTTTTAAGTTTTGTTCTTGTTATTTGTGGAGTGCAGCAAAGGTGCCGTCGTCTTCAACTCAACCGCAACTCTAGCCAGTCTTCATTACTCAAGATTTCAGGGTGAGCTAATGCTTCTAGCTTGGACTGGATCTTCCTCTTCATGTATTGATGCCTTGAAGTTCCGGCATGGACTAGCTTTTTATGTATTTTAGCTTCTTAGATACTCTTAGATTAGTAATTTGAGGATAGATGTTGTTGTGATGATGACTTCCAGATTTTGGGGATAATAATAGTTGTTGAGTTTTTAGAAGTTATTGAATTGGTTTTTATTATTGAGTTAAGTCTTCCGCATTACTTTCTGTTGATATTATATTGAAATGTTAAAGTTTAGATTGGTTGATTCGCTCACATAGGAGGGTAAGTGTGGGTGCCAGTCGCGGCCCAATTTGGGTCGTGACAAAGAAAGGGAGAAAAGAAAATGAAAAAGGAGGAGAAACAACGATATTTTTATCTCGAGATATCAAGGTAATTATTCTTATCCTTTCTATTAAATTTTTGTGTAACTAGGAACAAATTTTTAGGTTAAAACGTGTATAATTTATACTAATATGTGAACTTGGGGTTATAAATGTGTATAAGTATTATGGTTCAATCATTGGACAATGATTACTCCAAGATTAGGATTATTAATAGTGGAACGATAAATATGAATCGGAACATTGAAAAAAAGTGGTTTCAGCAGATAGTTTTGTAGTCCACCATTGATGTGTTGGGCAGTTAGTTTCAGCTTTAATTATTTTCATTTGATTATCATATTAGGATTCAAGTTTTGATATATTGAGATATGTGTTAAATAGTGGGTGTATTATGATATATAAAAATCATTATAATTATGTTATTTAGAGAATTAAGATTTAACCCTAAACTTGAAATTCAGAAAATATGAGATTTGATCAATTGGTTTGAATAAAGATTTAGAAATTTTATTATAAATTTGGATGAGTTTTGGGTCTAAGCTAGAGATATAGCAATATTAATGTTGTTAGTTTCGAAATCATATCGTGGTTATTTATTAGAATAGATTTTATTGGTTTGGAAGTTAACAAAAAGAGGAAGGCTCATGTTTTGGAGTCATTGTTCGACTATTTGAGGCAAGTGGATTTCTAAACTCTTGTTAAGTGTATGAAATGTGTGTATTTTCTTGTAGTATATGTTTGGGAGTAACTAAATTGGTGATGGGTTGACTTGTCCACATTGAGTAATTCTAATGATGAAAAAAATGGGGATAACAAAAGGCAATGTAATTAATTGTTTAAGTGTGTTGTGTTGAGAAAGGGTTGAAGGCTTGTTGAATCATTGTTGATGTAACTTCATGTTTTTGTGGTTGTGAATTGTGCGATGTTATGAAACTAGTCATCTCCTCATTATTTGTGTGAACTTGTCATCTGCATTATTCTGAGGCATTGGTTGTGACAAGTGTTATGTACATTTTGAAAGAATGGGTACTTAAGAGGATGTACCACTCCGAGGGGCGCCGCGATGGATACTATATTTCGAGGGACGTATCGCGCACCGCGATGGATACTATATTTCGAGGGACGTATCGCGCGCCGTGATGGTTACTAATATCGAGGGTCGTGTCGTGCACCGCGACAGATGCATGGACAGATATGTCCCCCATGGGTCCCGGACTGAGAGACAGCGGGTGTGTATCACTAGGTCAGACATGCATCATTATACTTGACATTGCATTCCATTGCATTGCACATACTTATCATTAGTGAATTTGATATCGTGTTTTGCTGATCTTCTGATTGCCTTTCTGCTGAACTTGTGATTGATCAATATTGAGCTTGTTATTGCGAATATGTAGTTTGTTGAAGTATTGTTATTGAGGATATGTAATTTGCTAAAGTGTTGTTGTTGATGATATGTAATTTGTCTAACTGTTGTTATTGAGCTTCATGCTATGTAAATTGTGAGCTATTAGATTGGGTTGATTTTAATGCAGGTTGTAGTTGTGGAGGTTTGGTTGGAAGTGGTAGGAGTACCCTTATTTCATCCCCTTAGCTTGTGTTTAGTGGTTTACTTGCTGAGTACCGTGTGGTTTTGTACTCATCCCTTGCTTCTACAAAAAAAATTTGTAGGTTATGAGCCTGGATTTTTGTTGTACTTGTTATTCTCTTCTTTTCCCAGGCTTCTTGGAGATTTGTGAGGTATCTGTTTCCATCTCAGCAGACTTTCTTCTCCTTAATTATGATCTTGTTCTATTCTAGAAAAAAGTACATTTAAGACTTGAGTTTTCATTTGAATCAATTGTAATATTTTATAGGCTAGTACACGTGACTACCAGGTTTTGGGGTTTTTATTAAGTTACTTATATTTTATTTCCGCACTTATTGTAATGGTTGATTTTTAGGATAGCTTGTCTTGGTGTGATAAGACGAGTGCCATCACGTCGATTTTTTGATCGTGACACTTCTGCCTATGATGGGATATATATAGTCTGATTTTGCATGCATTTTACGCTCTTATTTTTTATTAGATAAATAGATATTTAATTCTTTTTTGACCTTTGACTAGATGTATTCTTTTATTCTTATTGAAATACGACAAATGATTTGTGTACATTCTACACTTTTATCTTTGACTAAAAATATGCATGTTAAACCCTTCTTTAACCTTTAACTAGATATATTAATATAATTAATGGTAATTTTCCATTCATGTATCAAAAGGCTAAGATATATTGTTGTTGCAATATAATTAATGGTCATTTTCCATTCAATACCAAAAAGTTCTTATCATTTTATTAATGGACATTTTCCATTCAATACCAAAAAGCTCTTTTCATTTTATTAATGGTATTACTTTCATTCAATACCAAAAAGCTCTTTTCATTTCCATAAGTATTCTGTGTAAAATATCTTTTTTCAAGAGAGTAAAATTTATGACCTTTCTCTGTACATGACTATTCTGAAACTTTTCACTATGATCGAGGTCAAACTCCAAAACAGTTTGTAATTGTCTGTTATAACACCTTATGAATTGTTTCCTATTGTTTTGCCTCTATTCTCTTAATATTCAATAGGGCTATCTTATAAATGAATTCCTAAACATAAACAAGACAACACCTGTAACAATCGGAATGTAGTATCAATCAAGATATAATCTTTGAACTTCTCCATAAAAAAAATAGCCAAAACACACTAAAATACCCCAACAATGACAAAACTACATTAATCAGACTTGACTGTAACAATCTTGTTTGTTTCAACACTTTTTTGAATTGTATAATGATGGATTGTTTTACACTTGTAACAATATTAGAGCAGTTAAATAATATAATTTGACTATTATTTAAAAAGTTATTCAAAAATATTTTTTTATTACTTAATGTTACAAAAATATATTAAATTATTTAAATTTGAAATATCCTATATATGTTGGTTTACAAATTAAAATTTAATACAAATTCAATAAACTAACTAATTGAACTTATGTAGATTTCTTTCCTAAGAGTTGTGTTAAATCTCTTTGAAAATTAAATTCATTCAAAACGGAAAACTTTCTCCGTAGAAAAATTTAATTATAAGTTTTGATACATAAATTTTAAATAATAATGTTAACTTCATCACACTTTGTATACAAAGAAAAATCTTGATTGATCTCAATTGAACTAAACTTTCAACTTCAAAATATACATTTTAACATCTTAATTTGGTTTAAGTTGACTTTATTTAACACTCCATCCTCGAAAATGCACATCTAGAGTCACCCTCTTAAATGACTATGTAGATGTGCATTTTAGAAATTATTCGTAAAGAACAGTTATATTAAATTGAAGTATATTGATGATCAGCGGCGCAACTACAGTTGGAAGAACACCTTTAGTGGGAAAATTACATATATGTAGGTCAAATCTTACTTTATATCGGTATGTATAAAATATCTTAAACACCAGAAAAACTGGTGACCTACAACAGAATGAAAAGGGTATATATATATATATAACTTACTAGCTATCAGACTCAATTCATGGATGTAATTTTTTTAAATGCCTAAATTTGACGTGAACTAATTGAGCAGTAGCTTGGTGACAATTGAAAAGGTCAAACCAAGAATATATTTAGACGCTGGTTGCACACAAAAATTAAACTAGTAGACCAAGTCTTTCCCCGACTAGTTAAAATAATTCTCCATATAGTGAAAAGGGTGTGACTGAAAATTTTCATGTGAGAAGAGACAAGATATTATTAATGTCTCAAAAGACCTATTATGTTTGAATAACTTTTATGCTTTATCGAACTACTAGAAATTAATCATTTTTTCGACCGGAAAAATAGTTAAAATGTAGTAGATAATGGAGTTTTCCGATGACTTTCTGACTATTTTTGAATAGTCAGCATAGTGAACGTCGTAATATATTTACCTACGAAAGTATTTAGACTTTGCCAACTACGGTGGTCGAAAAATATAAAACTTGTCCTGACCATTAAACTATCTAAATGACCGACTACAGTAGTCGCAAAAATATTAAAATAATAGTCTATTAATTAAAAAAATCCCGACTACAGTTGTCATAGTATTTACGTAATCAAATATTAGACTTAATATATCTTACGACCACAGTTAGTCGGCATATATAACTTATTTATTGTCATTTAAGTCTTTTTCCGAGTACTGTGGTCAGAATATATACATAATTTATTAAGTATCTATTCATATGATCTTTGCTTGATAAGAAGTTTCCTATATTTGGAATATCTAGAAATGTAGGTTTGTAGTGTTTTGACTCTTTGTTGCTTAATTATTGGTTATGTATTGCTCTTATGGGATCCCCAAAATCTGAGAGTCAACTTGTTGTTATGTTTCTTTGATTTTTTATGAAGATGATAGTGATACTAAAAAAGCATTTGAATTCGAAAGTTTATCGGACATGACATTTTATTCCTACCTTTTGTTTTTGACTAAAAAATAAAAGAAAATAATGATTTTAGAAATTTAAGCCAATACACTTTAACAATGGAAAAAAGAATCGAATTTCACAAAGAGATGGAAAAAAACAACTAAATTCTTTGACTACTTTTGTGACTGTATTCATTAACCCAATCCAAGATAAAAATTTTAAAAATCATCCACAAAATATAAACCTTAATCAAAACTTTTTACTGCTTCTGACAATAATGCAAAATAGATATCTTTTTAAACCCAAAAGGGTAAAAGAAAATTGCTTGCAAATCATAAAAATTAACCAACGTATACCTGAAAAAGTACAGCAATAATTCGAGAATAAGTTTGGAGTTAATGTGAATAGAAAGCATTGGGAGAGATCCTTTCCACTAATGGCATTGAAGCATTTTGGCTGCCTGTAATACAACATACAAATGGGTGATGGCTTTCAGAAAAAAAGTTTCACCTACATATGAGTGTACATTAAAAGTGTTTATAAAATTTGTCTGAAATTCATAGCATGAGAATAAAGACTGAGAGGAATGGAATACCTTCTCATAGCCCTCAAATAGTTAAATTCTAAATACGTCTTTGTCCACTTCCCGATTAATTTGCATTTGAGAGAGGAATAAAATTTACAATTTTAATGGAATACTTATCAAAATACTTGTAACCATGAAGTGTATATTATATCAAACGAGTGCCACAATAAGGAGTCAAATCCTAGAAAAGTTCCCTCTTCAGGAAAAGGAAAACAAAGGCAATGAGTTATTTGACTTTGTTTTCCTTTTTTCTAGAAGAGGGAACTTTTTATGGAATTAGCTCCCTTATTATCGCACTCTTTTCGTACTATCACTGCATTCATACAGATATTCTGGCAAGTATTTCAATATTATTCTAGAGTTTATTGGTCTCTCTGATGCACATGATAGCTAAGGTATCACTCCAAGCTGCAACTCCAATATTTCTTATATCTGTTCAAACACACATTTCTTCAATAATTATTGATTATCCTTTATTCACACTTCACCATTAAAAGCTATGAATATAAGGAAATATTTTTATATATTACGGCAGACAGTTAACGGAACATCTTAATGACGTATAAATTACGGTTACTAAGGAATTCAAATGATTAAAATTAAACAATGTCCTGTAGGGTCCTAGTTTTTTTTTTCTTTTCATATTGTGGTGTCTTAGGATGTTATTTATGAGAAATTCAACAAATGCTGATAACTGATTTTAATAAACAAAAACAACAAAGTAGTAGAAAGACTCAAAAAAGAAAACGGAAATTGAGACGTCATAACTAAGAAAACCCATAAAAGAGAGGAAAAGACAATTTAATAACTCATATACAAAATGTCATAAAGAGGTGAACACAACATTGTGCTAACCTCATAATCGAATGTTTTAATAATGACAAATGCATATGCTGACTAGTCAGTTATTGCAGGCGAGGAACAAGATACATCACCAAAGCACAGGCTCTCGTTCCAGATGATTGTAGGAATCAAGTGAATCATGAGTAAATCTAATCATGAAAGTAAGGTGAATATTTGATCAATCAAATACAATTTCAGAGCTTGCAATAATTAAAGGAGGACACAAAAGGAAAATATTTTACAGCTTGCAACATTAAAGGAGGACACACAAGGAAAATCTCTCAAGTAAAACAAGAAGGTCAAGTTAATTAAAAAAGTTACAATCAAGGAAAAAATATCGGTACTTAAATCTGCATACTATAAAGTATTTCCAAAATAATTAAACATTGATTATGGACAAAGATCTTAAAACGAAAAAAAGCGAGGGAAAAGACAAAACAACACAACTTGATGTAATTAGATAAACACCACGTAATTCACAAAATATTAAGCTGAAATAAACCTCCATTCTTGAGAGTTGAGATCAAAACAAGAGAAAAGATCAAAAACTAACAAAGAGCCCTAAAGAACGAAGTTAATTCTAAACACCTTTTTTTGGTTAACTAAAATATGTATTTATAATAGCTAAAACAAAAACTAAACCCAATACATCACATCAAATGAGGAAGGAATACGAATGTTACCTGGTTCTATGCAGCGACTGAAACTCAAGCCTGGACGTGACGAACTCCAAAACCAGTTCGACACAAAATAGTTGAGAATCAACAAAATTTCACCGACGAAAATAAGAACTCCCAAACATAGAGTTGGGTGTTTTTTTTCGCGCCTCTAAAATCTCCTCCCCTTAACATTAAGAGTGAGGGGGTTTATTTAGGACAAACTCTAGGTCAAAATATAGGGGAGAACGATTAGGGAATCTGGAAATTTTCAAATCCTGAATGGGGTCTTAGGTCTCTTAATGTGAAATGGGTTTAGTGAATTTGGGCCAAAATTTTGGGTTTAAGTTTATCTGATGGTCTAAATATGGACTAAATAAAAGTCCCTTATGAGAGTTACAAAGGGAAATGACATGGATTATAAAGTCAACTAATTATTCAGGCTTCTTAACTTTTCCAACATAAAATAATTATTTCAAAAGGAAATATCATAATTAAATTTCTAGTTCTAAACAAAATAAGTTGCGTACTTAATTGAAACTTTGTTTTTCGTACAATGATTTTGTAACTATTTATTCAAATTGATAATGTCACGACCCATTCTACCCCTAAGACGGAGACACTGAAGCTAGGACCACAAGTGATCCAAAGATAACCATGCTGGCATGAACATGAGCATACTAATGACAATAAATTGAATGTGGAAGATAAATCATAATTTAAAATAAAAAGATAGGGAATACCCATATTCTATAAGTGTGAAAATTATATCAATGAGTTTAATACAAAGAAGTTATTAACTCAATACTAAGATGAAACAATGTCTTAAAATAACCTCCAATCTGGACTAGAAATATAGCGACAAGCACAAACTAAATCTAGAAAAAAATGAAACTAAATGAGTAAAAGACTGAAAAAGAAGCTCATGACTACTGTCCTCGGAGAATGACTTACAACTGAATCTACTTAACTGGAGATTGGAAAATCGATCTATGCGTGATCTGAATGATGAGAACCTGAATATTCATCACGAGAAGATGTAGCACACGTATGCGTCAGTACTTGAAGGTACTGAGCATGTAGAATAGAGTAAAGCTGAAACAAAACATAACTGAACAAGCTCAAAAGAAAGTATAATAATTTGAACATAATATACTTAATTATGAACTAACTGAATATAATGACCAATTTATAACATGCTGAAACTGAAAAATAAATATACTGATAAATGGTCAATGCAAGAGATCCTGATTGAACTGTGGGAGCTACTAATTACCTGTAATAACACCACATTATTTAAATGTGGATTCAGATGTATATGCACCATCAAGAAGACCCAATATACCCTGCCATAGGTATAAAGTCATGTTGTCGTGATCACGAAACTGATTGCCCATAGAAATGACTTACAACCTACCTGGCTAGTAGTTCTGGGACTATTAAGTATTATGAACTCTAGTCCAACTCGATATTATGCTACTCCCATTGATTTATGTAGTTAACTGATTATGTCTGAATTTCTTTAATTGCTGCATAGCTCAAAACTGAACATGTAAATTGGGAATGAAACATTTAATCTGATAATGATGGATTAAAACTGAAGCATGTATAACTGCATATTAAGTATTATGAACGCTAGTCCAACTCGATATTATGCTACTCCAATTGATTTATGTAGTTACCTGATTATATCTGAATTTCTTTAATTGCTGCATAGCTCAAAACTGAACATGTAAATTGGGAATGCAACATTTAATCTGATAATGATGTATTAAAATTGAACCATGTATAACTGCATAACTAAAATATCTAACCTATCATGTATAATTCAAGAACTAAAGAAATACAAATCTAGTGTTCTGAATTTCGTGTGATAATCTGAGTAACAACATGATAACCTGATTTGGAACATATATCTTAACTAAATCGTGATATTCTGTTGTAATTCTAGGGAGCCTAGGTTTGATCATGATAAGAGAATCATGAATTCACTTAAAACTATGGACCCAATGGGTGAAAGGATCCAACATGTGAAATCCCACATATTTGGTGATGAAATTCACGGAGAAACACTTAGATTTTGTGGCTAGAACTGCTTGAAACTTGTTGCGTTGTAAAACTAGGGTTCTTGAACTTTTTCTCCTCTGTTGCTTCTAATTTTCTAACTTCTGATTTACGATTTTGACTTAGGGAAGTTCTTGTTATGTTTCTAGGCATAAAATGACTAAAATATGATGATTTAAGGTCAAAATAACTTATCTTAGGTTTAAATAAAGTGGGAAAGACAAAAAGACCCCTGGGTAAGGTTTTGTCGGATCAAATGACAATTAGGACAGACGGTACGTCGTTTGGTCCGTAGATTGAGTCTGTGCGATATGTCTTTACTAAAATAGGGATAGCGTTCTACTCGGAGCTCGGATTTAAGCAAGATTAATGGCTATGCAAAAATAAATCAATTATATATCTATCTGTAGGTCATAGGACACCTAATTCATTTTGTTCTATAATATATGACCATTTGAAGTTAATCCAACTGCATTTTCCCCTTAACTGTCTACTAAATCCCACCTATGGTCAAACCTACGGACCATGGGTCCACCTACGGATCGTGTTGGTCATCCATTGCTCTTGTCATTGACTACGGAGTGTAGTCTGAATTACAGACCATAGGTTCGTCCGTTGATCATGACTTAATTAAATTCTCCTGTGCTGATATTTTGGGGGTTTTTGACCCCATTGATGGATGTGCAGGATGGACCGTGGGTCAGTCTACGATCCGTCATCGCCCCGTTGGTTGCACTTGTAGATTTTTCTGAAAATCTGGTTTATGGTCTATTTTGGATATAGAGTGTTACCGATAAATTATACAAATATGTATATTTTATGTATAAATATATATAATCCATATGAAAATATGGCAAAAAGTGTTTGGAAGATAATCTTGAGAGTATTTTTGATTTTCAAAAACTATTATTTCCAATTGTTCAATATTTAAGAAGCTTAAAAATTAATCGAATCGTCGAGGGTCAAAATATGAAATCAACAGGTTATCATCACTATAACATATATTGACGCCACTTAAACAGAAAGCTTAAATAAATCGAACTCTGTAATAGTCTCATTGTACTATTCTTAATTTGACCATTAAGAAATCAAGCTCTTCAATATTTTTATGAGATGAAAATGATAAAATGAACTGATATGTCCACCTGAAAAAAAGACTACCGGCACAAGATTTACAAATTTCATAACATGATATAACAGTAGTGTAATAAAATTAATGTTTTAGGTATATCAAATTTTTAGTTCTACCCCCTTATTTGATTTTAGTTGTAGCGGACTAATTTGCATATATTCACAAATAAAAAAAAAGAATAAAAACAAAAAAACAATTGATTTTAGAAATTTAATTTATTGAACTTCAACATCAGAAATCGAGAACGAGTTTAAAAAAAAGGAAAAAATCAACTATCTTATTTTTACCCCTTTGATCACTACTATTCACAAACCCGATCAAAGATCAAAACTTTGAAAATAATCCACATCTCTATATATAAATCTTTATCAAATGTTTTAAACACCGAAAAGGGTAAAAGAAAAAAATTAATGAAAAATCACAACAATTAACCAACATATATATGCCCGAAAAATGCACCAACAATTGGGGAAAAAGCTCCGAAAGTTGGTGTGATAATTAAAATTACACATCTCGTATAAAAAATTTCTCCTTTCCGAATACTTCCTTGCCCCCTCTGATTTTGAGTGTGTTAGAACAAGAAAATTTTTGATAATTAAAAAAATAGAGGAACAGATGAAAGGAACAGGTTGCGCAAACATCTACTTTTAAGTCCAAATCCGACCAGGATAAGGAGAATGTCAACCTTGCGAATTAGAAGTATTAAAGTTGTGGAAGTATTTCTTTTACGACAACCAACCAGTATATAAAGTTTTATTTCATAAAGGATTACCCAGACAAGATAATTTTCTTAATCAAATCAGTAAACTAGACAAACTAGGAAGAAGAAGTAAAGGAGACAAAAGCCTTAAAGAAGTAGAAAAGCAAAAACTTGGCACGTGAACTTCAAATTTGAAGTAGAAGAGGAAGTCGAACCCAAGTAGAACAAGGAGTTAGTCATTACTAAAACTTTCTTATTCAGTTAAGGTAAACTGTGTGGAAGTTTTTTCCTTTCAAAGCAGAATCCAAGGAGGAGCCCTAACATGAGAAGGAGTTCGAATGAAGTTCGGGTTAAAGATGTTTTTTAAAAGCGGCGAAGACTAAGTTGTGATTAACAATACGTAGGATAGTTTCAAAGCCTATAAATATCGCAATAGTTCATTGAAGAATTTTGTGCACTTACATAGAGAGAATATTAAAATATGAGCAAGAGTTTGAGAGGATTTTGAGATTTATTGGGGAGTGTCGCGAGTTTATGAGGAAAAATTTGTAAGATTGTAATTAAGAATTTTTATTACAATCAAGTATATGTGTAGGATTCTTCTAACAAGTTTGAGAAACTTTACGGATGGTAGAAGACTTATACATGGGAGGTTGTGTTTTTAGTAACTAGGAATTATAGTTTATAAATTCTTAGCTAGGAATTAGAGTTCATAATTCCTTATGTTACATATGTTTGTAATCTTTCGCTGAGGCTCAGAGTTTAATGAAATGAAGTTAAATCGTATATTAGGGGTAGGTCGTGGTTTTTACCCTCTATGATTTGGCATTTTTTGCGATAATATATGGTGTTACTATTTTATTTGTTTTACAAATGTAACTATTGCAATATTCAAAGTAACATATAGAATAAATTTGTTCCTTAGACAAATTTTGTGGTAAGATTTCCAAGAGAGTGAAGATCACTACGACCTGGAAGAATGAGAGTGGAGAAATCGAATGACCTAGAAGAGAGTAGAATGAAAAAAACTAGTCAAAGACAAGTCATTTAGTCGAGAACATGTGATTTTTTAAAAACAAGAAATAATGTACACATAAAGACCTAGAAGAGAGTACAATGAAAAAAAAGTAGTCAAGGAAAAGTCATTTTGTTGAGGACATGTTATTAACTAATAAACAAGAAATAACACATGTTGTGCGTTTTAAGAAAAGTATTTTTTACTTGCGGCAAAACAATTTTATATAAAATTTTTATTTCTTTACTATGATCTATATGTAAGTGGGGAAAAATTATAAAAATATATTTAAATATTTAAAATAAAATAAGAAAATTATAAAAATAATATTTAGGGTTTAGGGTTTAGGGTTTAGGGTGTATGGTTAGATGATATGGAGTATATATTTACGTTATTTTATTGAACCGTTATGATTTAATTCATTTGATTGATTACTCTTCTGCATTATTAATATTTAATAGATAATTATATAACGATATTAGTTGTGCCATTTCAACAAAAAAAAATTTACGAATATTGTGATTTGTGAATTAACTATATAAACTACTAATATATCATCACATTTAAAGAATAATGCGAAGATTACAATATTATAATATAATGAGTGGTTGAAATTACCATACCTTTCCTTTGATTTTTCACATTTATATGCTAAGTTAATCCAACAATAATTGCATATCTAATATAATCTCGTAACCTAGATTTGAAAAGAAAAGTCGATATGTTTGGGTTTGTGTTATATGTATCGAGAGAGGTAGATGGTGAATACTAAAAACTCGACGCTTTCCATTGTAGATAGTTTTTCCATGGATAGGAGAACTAATTAGGGTTTATCTAGAGTCCATTGGATATAATCCTAAGGAGACAACGATGTTTGTTGTGGCCTTGATTCTATTTATTAAACTTATATCTCAAAATTTGTTTGCAAAGAAGTCTTTGTTATCTATAGCAATGATAGTTGGAAAGCAAATAGATATAGATAAAGCTACTAAAATAAGCCAACACCAAGCACAACTAAGGTCAAGGTTATACTTGATCTAACGGAAAAAATTCAAAATCGTATAAGATTGTAAGACCCGAGATCATGATAAAGATAATTGTCCTTTGATCTCGAAAAGAAATTAAAATAACAAACAACATTGATGATACATTAATGTTTCTTCAAAAGGTACTATCAATAGTGAAAAGTATCAAGGTGATGTGAGAGAAATAATAAATGTAAAAAGGAAGGTTGATCAACAATTGGTTGTTGCCAATTCTGAGAAAAATCGTACACACACTCAATTGATGATGTTACAAGTGTTGGAATTTAGCATGTATGAAAGGGAAAAGAAAAGAGAGAATATGAAAAGTGAGGAACTACTTTGGAGGGAAAATGAAAAGTCATTTGCAAAGTGCAAATGAAAAGTCATTTCACCGATATAGGCAAAAGAAAGGGAAATTTTTTTCTTTATAGAAGGAAACACTTCCATTACTTCTTAAAGAGATAAGAAGATGATTCCCCCTCGCACCGTCTTCGTCGTCGCTCCCTCGTCCTCGGCTTCGGCTTCGGCTTTTGATTTGGATTTTGATTTGGCAAATTATGTGATTGATTGATAATTTTTTTGGATAAAATTTATTTAATCAGTTTTTTTAAAAAATAAAATTAATTCCGTTAAAATTATCTCTTATAAATTTGCAGGTAACGGTAATATTCTTAAAAGTTGTTAGTCTTTCCAAAAAGTTGTTACTTTTCAAAAAGTCGTTATTTTCCTAACAGACACAATTTTCTGAAAAGCTGTTATTTTTTCCAAAAGACAAAACTTTCTGGATAAAATGGGTCTGAATAGATTTCACTGAACAGACATGTTCATTGCTGAAAATGGCTATAAAAGGAAGTCAATTTTTGATTTTGTAAACACTGAAAATTTTTCTTTCACTGCATTTATTTTTCTATCAAATAAAATCAGAGTGTCGATCGACTGAGTCTGTGTGACTTGTTGCTGCTCTTAAGTTCGTGGAAGTTAAAGAAGTTTGAGGTACCGCTATTTCTTTAACATGTTTAATCCATTTTATCTTGGGAGAAATTAATCCATATTCTTGGGTACAGTGAGGGGATTAAATTTCTTAAGGACGCACAGTAGTTTCTGTGGATTCGGATTAATTCTTGTAATTTATACTTTTTCTGCTTCATCTTATTTCTGTTTCTGTTTATTAACCTTATAATTACAGGTTATTGTAAGAATAAGAGTCTTAAGAAATTTAACAATTTATGTATTTGTAGTTCTGGAGATTAAAACCTTTATTGTTTTCTACTGTGCTTGAATTTTTAAAATTCATTCGATTACGATTAAAAGAACATAAAAACCATATCGTTAAATCAGAAACTGTTTGTGTAGAGATTTGTTCTTTAGTGTTAGTATTTCAAATACTTAACTTATATGCCATTTGTTATAGAAAAAATGACTAATTAAAGTCAAACAAATGCTGAAACAGTAAGTGCTGCAACAACATCGGTTGCACATAATCGTTCAAATGCTGCCTTAGCGCCGGCTGGGAAACCTACAAAGTTTTTTGGAGTCGACTTTAAGAGATCGCAGCAAATGATGTTCTTCTATCTCACCACATTGAGTCTGCAGAAGTTCATTAATGAGAATGTTCCTGTTATGTCAGATGAAAGTACGACTGATGAACGATTTTTGGTAACAGAAGCATGGACACACTCAGATTTTTTGTGTCAAAATTATATTTTGAGTTGTCTACAAGATGATCTGTACAATGTGTACAGCAATGCAAAAACCTCAAAAGAACTCTAGGATGGTTTTGAAAAGAAGTACAAAACAGAAGATGCCGGAATGAAAAAATTCATTGTTGCAAAATTTCTGGACTATAAGATGATAGACAATAAGACTGTCGTCACTGAAGTTCAAGAATTGCAGGTCATAATCCATGATCTCCTTGCTGAAGGTATAAATTTATTTAATGCCTATGTTCGAAATATTAAGTTTTCTCTTAATACTCACATAACATTTAATGTAGGATTGATTGTGAATGATGCTTTTCAAATGGCTGCAATTATTGAAAAGTTACCTCCATTGTGGAAGGACTTTAAAAACTACTTGAAACACAAACGCAAGGAGGTAACTGTTGAAGATCTCATAGTAAGGTTGAGAATCGAAGAGGATAATAAGGCTGCAGAAAAGAGGTCACATGGTAATTCAGCAAAATCTGGAGTAATTTTTTTTGAAGAAGATCCCACAAAATTAAAAAGAGAAAGAAAGCATCTGGTCCAAAAATCAATTCTCCTAAGAAGATATTCAATGGAAACTGCTTTAATTGTGGTAAACATGATCATAGGGTTAATTAATGTCGGGGTCCTAAGAAAGAAAAGAAAAAGAAGGATCAAGCAAACTTGGCCGAATTCAAAGGAGAAATGGATGATCTCTCTTCAATGCTTTCATAATGTAACTTGGTTGGAAATTCAAGAGAATGGTGGATAGATTCTGGTGCCGCATGACATGTTTGTGCCAACAAAGAATTATTTTCATCATATACTCCAGCACTTATAGATGAAAAATTGTTTATGGCAAACTCCGTTGTTACCAAGGTGAAAGGAACTGGCAAAGTCCTATTAAAGATGACATCAAGCAAGGTGGTGACTTTTAATAGGGTCTCATATGTTCCAAAATTGAGAAAGAATTTAGTTTCAATTCCAGTTCTGACCAAGAATCGATTTAAATGTGTATTTCTTTCTGATAAAGTAGTAGTAAGCAAAAATGATATGCACGTAGGAAAAGGCTACCTCAGTGACGGCCTTTTCAAATTCAATGTAATTGTAGTTCATATGAATAAAGATTTTTCTTCTTGTTACTTGCTTGAGTATAAATGTTTATGGCATGAACGTTTGGGATACGTTAATAACAAAACCTTGCGAAAACTAATTAACATAAATATTTTGGAAAAATTTGAGTGCAATAAATCAACATGTCAAATTTGTGTTGAATCTAAGTATGTTAAGCATTCTTATAAATCTGTTGAAAGGAATTCAAATCCTTTAGAATTGATTCACACTGATAGTTGTGACATGAAGTCAACACCATCACATGGTGGGAAAAAGTATTTCACAACTTCTATTGACGATTGCACTAGATGTTGTTATGTCTATTTGCTAAATAGTAAGGATGAAGCAATAGATGCATTTATGTAATATAAAACTGAAGTTGAAAATCAGTTAGATAAAAAGATTAAAATGATCATAAGGGATATAGGTAGAGAATATGAATCTCCATTTGCAGAAATATGTTTAGAAAATGGAATAATCTATCAAACTACTGCTCCCTACACTCTTCAGTCTAATAGAATTGCAGAAAGAAATAACCGAACTTTAAAAGAAATGATGAATGCATTACTTATAAGTTCAGGTTTACCATAGAACTTGTGGGGGGAAGCTATCCTTACAGCAAATCAGATACTTAACAGAGTGCCTCACTCAAAGACAAATGTAATTCCATAAGAGAAATGGAAAGGTAGAAAACCCAATTTGAAATATTTCAAAGTGTGGGGTGCCTAGCCAAAGTGCAAGTTCCTATACCTAAGAGGGTAAAAATAGGACCTAAGTCTGTGGATTGGGTATTCATTGAATATGCCACAAACAGTAAGGCATGTTTATTTTTGGTTCATAAGTCCGAACATCCCGATATTCATGATAATACGGTAATGGAATCAAATAGTGCTGAACTTTTTGAACATATCTATCCGTATAAAACTAGTCTTGAGTCATCTTGTTGGGGATCTGAACAACCTAGAGAAGAACCAAAAGACAATGAATAAAATGAAGAAAGTCCGCAACGCAGTAAACTTCAAAAGATATCTAATTCATTTGGATCAGATTTTGTAACATTTCTTCTTGAAAGTGAGCCTAAAAAATTCAAGGAAGCAATGTTGTCTAGCGACTCAACCTCTTGGAAGGAGGCTGTTAATAGTGAAATTGAATAAATCCTAAGCAATCATACTTGGGAGTTGGTTGATCTTCCTCCCGGGAACAAACCCTTGGGTTCAAAATGGATCTTTAAATGGAAGATGAAAGACGATGGAACTATTGACAAATATAAAGTAAGACTTGTTGTCAAAGGTTTTAGACAAAAAGAAGGTCTTGATTATTTTGACACATACTCGCCAGTGACTAGGATTATATCAATTCGGATGTTAATTGCATTAGTTGCAGTATACGGTCTTGAAATTCATCAAATGGATGTGAAAACAAACTTCTTAAATGGAGAGCTTGAAGAGGTTTACATAGAACAGCCTCTGGGTTTTGTAGTTCCTGGTAAAGAAAAGAAAGTGTGCAAACTTATGAAGTCACTTTCTAGGCTAAAACAAGCACTAAAACAATGGCATGCAATGTTTGATCAAACCATGTTGTCAAATGGATTTAAGATCAATGAATGTGATAAATGTGTATACATTAAAGATACTCCAAATCAGGAAGTTATTTTATGCCTATATGTAGATGATATGCTTAAAATGAGCAAAGACATTGCTAATATAAAAGCTACAAAGCGTATGCTTGCTAGTAAGTTTGATATGAAAGATTTAGGAGTTGTTGATGTGATATTAGGAATTAAAATTCTTAAAACTCCTAACGGTCTAGAATTGTCTTAAACTCATTATATTCAAAAGATTCTTGAAAAATTTAAATTTTTTAATTTCAAAAGGGCAAAGACTCCAATTGATGTAAATCTTCATCTTGCAAAGAATAAAGGTAAAATTCAGTCTCAATTGGACTATGCTAGCGTATTGGAAGCTTAATGTATATCATGAATTGTACACAACAAGACATAGCTTGCGCTATCAGTAAACTGAGTCGATACACAAGTAATCCTAATCATAATCATTGGTTTGCAATGAAGAGAGTTTTGGGATACTTAGATGACACTTAAAACTATGCTTTACATAACAACAAATATCCAGACGTTCTTGAAGGATATAGTGATGCAAATTGAATTGCTGGGTCAATTGAAACAAAATCTACAGGTGGATACGTTCTTACTATTGGTGAGGAGAAATATCTTCGAAATCATCCAAACAAACATGTATAGCTCGCTCTACAATGTAGTCTGAATTCATTACTTTAGACAAGGCAGGTGAAGAAGCTAAATGGCTCTGGAATTTCTTAGAAGATATTCCATTTTGGACCAAACCAATCGCCCCTATATGCATACACTGTGATAGTCAAGCTTCAATAGGAAGGGCTGGAAGCATTATGTATAACGGCAAGTCTCGTCACGTAAGATTAAGGCATAACTCTGTGAGACAACTACTCTTTTGTGGAATTATCACAATTGACTATGTGAAGTCAGAAGATAATGTGGCGGATTCACTTTTAAAAGGCCTAAATAGACAGGGAGTTGAGAAATCATCGATGGGAATGCGACTATGGCCAAGAACAAGTCATCGTGGCGGTAACTCTACCTAGAAAACTAGAGATCCCAAGATCTAGGTTCAAGGAGATAAAACAAATTCATTGATGACGGTTCAACATTGTCAAAGGAAAAGAAAAAAGTATTATTATTTTATTGTCCATTCTCATGATAAGACAATGTTTAGTAACAAGGATAAAGACATAAGGACTTTTTAATGGTTTCTAAGTTTGATACAGGGAATATAGTATGGTGTATTTATGGGATAACACATTTAGAAATCGAAGTGTAAGCTGCTTCAAGGAGAATCCAGTAAGGCCAGTTCTTTAAGCACTTCTATCCAAGATGTGTTCATGGCTGAAACGAACAAAAAAATGAGAACTAAGAACAGTTAAAGGTTGATTGTGTGACATATGTTGTCTAGGTATACACCAAAGCTCGATGGTTCAAAGATACAAAATCTACCGATTGACCGAGTATATCCGATATACGTTCACTATGGAAAGTTTAAAGGGAGACCTACTTATCCACAAAGGATTAACCTTTACCTACAAGACACACAAGTTTTTTCATGCTTATGTTTTAACAATAGCCTTCCCCATTCATGTGGGGGATTGTTGGGATTTACCAAGTGTGAATGGGAAAAGAAAAGAGAGCATATGAAAAGTGAGGAACTACTTTAGAGAGAAAATGAAAAGTCATTTTTAAAGTACTAATGAAAAGTCATTTCTCCCATATCGGAAAAAGAAAGGGAAATTGATGTCTTTATAGAAGGAAACACTTCCATTACTTCTTAAAGATCTATGAAGATGATGACCACTCGCGCCGTCGTCGTCGTCACACGCTCGACCTTGGCTTCGGCTTCGGCTTCGGATTTGGATTTCGATTTGGATTTGGATTTGTCAAATGATGTGATTGATTGAAAAATTTTTTGGACAAAATTTATTTAATCAGTTTTTGTTAAATCAAATAAATCCTGTTAAATTATCTCTTATAAATTTGAAGGTAACGGTAACATTCCGAAAAGTTGTTACTCTTTCCGAAAAGTCGTTACTTTCCAAAAAGTCGTTATTTTCCTAACAGATTTTCTGAAAAGTTGTTATTTTTTCCAAAGACACAACTTTGTGTATAAAATGGGTCTGAACAGATTTCACTAAACAGACATGTTCCTTGCTGAAAATGGCTATAAAAGGAAGTAAATTTTTGATTTTTTAAACACTGAAAATTTTTCTTTCACTGCATTTATTTTTCTCTCAATTAAAATCAAAGTGTCGATCGACTAAGTCTGTGTGACTTTTTGTTGTTCTTAAGTTCGTTGAAGTTAATGAAGTTTGAGGTACCACTATTTCTTTAACAGGTTTAATCCATTTTATCTTGGGAGAAATTAATCCATAAACTTGGGTACAGTGAGGGGATTAAATTTCGTAAGGAGACACAGTAGTTTCTGTGAACTCTCATTAATTCTTGTATTTTATATTTTTTACGCTTCATCTTATTTCTGTTTTTGTTTGTTAACCTTATAAATACAGGTTATTCTATGAATAAAAACAAGTAATGTTGCTATCTAAACAACAACTGAATATAAAGGGAAAGCGTCAAGAGTTGGGGTTGATGCGCCGCGAGTCGGATAAGGCCAAAAATTGATGGAGTCAGGACACAAACTAATGGATACATCTGACGATTTTGAAGATGTTGAAAATTCTGGGAAGCATGTTTTGCAACTTTAAACCAAGAATGTAACTAAAATTTGACGCAAACTACACACAAAAATTAAACTAGTAATTGAAGCATTTCCCCGACTATTCAAACTGATTTTCCATGTAATAGAATAGGGTGTGAAAGAAAATTTTCATGACAGTGAAAAAAAAAACAAGATATGAGTAATTTTTCAAGAAACCTATTATGTTCTAAAAACTTTGATTCTATATCGAACTACTAGAAATTCGTCGTTTGCCGACTGCAAAAATAGTCTGAATATTGTAGGAAAATGGAATTTTTCGATGACTTTCTTACTATATTTTGTTAGTCAGCAATTGACCGTCGTAAAATATTTACCAGCTACAGTAGTCAGACATTGCTGATAACCATTGTCGGAAAATATAAAACTAGTCCTTACCATTAAACTATCTAAATGGACGACTACAGTAGTTGAAAAGAATATTCAAATAATACTTTATGAATTAAAAACATCCCAACTACAGTTGTCGTAGTATTTGAGTAATTAATTATTTAATTAATATATCTTCCTACTACAGTATAGTCATTTAAGTATTTTTCTGAGTAGTGTAGTCAGAATAAATAATTTATTAAATAAATAACTACGTACTCTTCTATTGCTGTAGTAGGCAATATTAATTTTATTTTTGTTGTGGCAGATTAGTTGCCACTAAAAAAAACTTTTAGCAGCAATTTTTGTTTTTATTGTGGCATAATTGGTTGCCACTATACAACAAACTTTCAGCCTCGACTGTTAGTTTCTTTAGTTGACGCTAAACTTTTAACGGCAACTTTTAGAGGAATTAGAAGCGGTTTTTGTCGCCACTGATACTTTTATTTTGCAGCGAATTTATATGATTTAGTAGAAGAGGAGGGTTCGGTCTTACTTGAAAATTCTTTTATCCTTTGCAAAAGTAGGGTTAAGAGATTACTCATCATACATATCTTTATCATATTCATAAGTATCCAATTAAATCTTATTATGATATCTTAGCTAAATTTAATTCAAAACATACAATAACAGTTAATATTTCTTTTAAATCAAATTTTATGCTTAAGACAATCTTTCAAATGATATTCTTTTCTTCTTATAATAAAAACATATCTGCCTTAAATTCATTCATAACCTCTAGTAAAACATATTTTTAATTTCTTGTTTGTACTTTCTGATTAAGCTTTAGAGTATATACCAACTAATTGACTTATAAGGTTGATCGATTACATCTTTTATAATTCATTAATCTTATTTCCTCTCAAGTAAAGAGAAGGTTCCAAATACCTTCAATGTCTACTGAAGGAGCAACAATGAAGAAAATATATAATAAATACCCAAGTTATTATCAATAAGGTAGGGATCATCAACACACCAAACCCTTCTCCAAACAATGTGAGACATTTACCCCGCTCTAACATAATTACGTCAATGGTGAAGACATGCACATCCAACAACGGTATTAAAACTTATAGAATAATGAGTCTTATTGATAAGGAGTTTTACATCAAGTATATATAGAGAAAACATGAATAAGTAATTGCACATGAGTCACATATTAATTAATTATTGTTACTCCTATTATCCCCTCGCAACCTGATCCACGGGTACGAGGGGAAGCTTGGTAGCGAGGTAATGAAACGCTGCCAGTGGAAGGGGTTTAGTAAAGATGTCTGCAAGTTTTTCGGAAGACAGAACGTGATGTGTGCTCATAGTACCAGTCATGACCTGTTCACCAAAAAAGTGGCAATCAGA
This sequence comes from Solanum lycopersicum, assembly GCF_036512215.1. Classification (NCBI taxonomy): domain Eukaryota; kingdom Viridiplantae; phylum Streptophyta; class Magnoliopsida; order Solanales; family Solanaceae; genus Solanum; species Solanum lycopersicum. The sequence goes on from NC_090808.1 coordinate 52,861,186, forward strand.
ACAAACATGCTTCATACGATCATGAAGGACTGGATTTTTTGTAACGCAAATGGTGGACTCGTTGTCACAGTAAATCTTTGGCCGAAAAGGAGGAAGACCAAGAGCATCCGTAATATGATGAAGCCATATAGCTTCGGCAACTCCAGCCGCCATAGCCCTATATTCATCTTCGGTGGAAGAGAGAGACACCCGCGTCTGCTTTTTGGTGCACCAAGAGATTAAGTTTGGTCAAAGAAACAGTAGATACTCGGTAGTGGAGCGACGATCATCCTGTTCATTAGCCCAGTCTGAGTTTGAGTAGATAGATAGCTCCAGATTTTTTTTTAAAAAGAAGCCCACGACGTGAGCTACCCTTTAGGTAACGGAGAATCTGTTTCAATGCCTAGAAATCCTGTTAAGTTGAAGCATGCATAGATTGAGAGACACGATTAACAACATATTGAATTTCTTGAAGAGTAATAGCCAGATAATGAAGTCCACCCATAATTCTTCGATAGAGGGTCGGATTGTCAAATAGACGACTATTTGAGTTGGTCGGCGGTCGGACAGCCATTGAAGTAGGTGCAATTTTGGATTAAGCTATCCCTGCCCGGGTGAGAAGCTCCTCAGTGTATTTTAACTGATGAAGTAGGAGACTAGAAGAGGTACGGAGTATCTCAATGGCATGGAACTAATGGAGGGGTCCAATATCTTTAAGCTAAAAATTTTGATACATGGCCTTCGTGATAATAGATATAAGATTAGATGAATTGACGGTAATAACAATATCATCAACAAAGAGAAGGATTATAACCAAGCCACGAGGATGCTGTAGAGTGAATTGACTCGTGTCATGAATGCACGTACGGAAGCCCATATCCTGCAGAAAAGAAGAAAACTGATTTACCAAGACCAGGGGGCCTGTGAAAGACCATAGAGGGACTTTTTGAGCTTGTAGACAAGGTGTGGATGGCGGGAATCAAAGGAGCCGAGTCGTTGATCCATATAAAGTCCCATTACGGAGTGTCATGCAGAAACGGAAATTCATCATCGATAAAACGAACATGACGAGAGACATATGTTATTTGAAAGACGAGGTCAAAACATTTGTATCCTTTTATGGTTGGGTGGTAGCCTAGAATGACGCACGGTGTCGACCGGGGTTGAATTTCGTGTTAGTGTGAGGTTGTAGCCAAGGGTACGCAAGACAACCAAAAGCTCGAAGGTGAGTGTAATCAGGATAGTGTTTGTAGAGACATTCATAAGGAGATGTAAGAGAGAGAGAGAGGGTGTGGGCACTTGGTTGATGAGATAGTTCGAAGTGGCCAATGCTAGACCCAGAAGGATGTAGGGAGATGAGACTCTTGAAGGAGGGTGACGACAGTCTCAATGAGGTGACAGTGCTTGCGTTTGGCGACACCATTTGGTTGAGGAGTATAGGGGCAAGATGTGTGATGAATAATACCAAGACATTGTAGAAAAAGACCAAAGGCATTGTTTAAGTATTCTTTGCCATTGTCACTATGAACGATTTTGATGTTGGAATTAAATTGGGTTTTTACCATGCATTCAAAATTTACAAAAACAGAATATGCTTCAGATTTGCGTTTTAAGTGATAAAGCCATGTAAGTTTACTTTAATCATCAACAAAAAAGATATAGTAACGAAAAACATTAAAGGAGGAGATGGAGGTTGGTCCCCACACATCAGAATGTATTATTCAAATGGCGCTGTGGCCTTAGTGTCACATAAGATAAATGGTAAACGAATCAATTTGTCTACATAGCACGACTCACAATGATCCTTAGTGGAAAACGAAAAACCTAAGACAGACATAATGGACTTAGTAACTTTAGAGGAACGAATGGCTTGATGAGCAACTGAAGAGGACGATATTGACGCAGATATCTTGGAAGGAAGAGTTTATAGACCTTACTCACAGCGAACCTTGTACCAGATCTGTTTGGTTAAATTGTCCACTATCTGAAAATTTTGGGCATTTAAAATAAGAGTGCAGTTATTTTCTTTGGTAAACATATAGACAGACAAAAGGTTGGATGTTATGGATGGGACGTGATGTAATGTGGACAAGGAGAAAGTACTTATGGGGGTGTTAACATAGACGGAACCTGTATTGGAGATGGGTAAAGATTGGCCGTTACCTACAGTGATGGTGTTAGTGCCAGAATAGGAAGTCGGAATATGGAGCTGAGAGTAATAAGGTGTCACGTGAGAATTTGCACCAGTATCCAGATAGCAATAACTAGACGAGTTGTTTGTAGATGCATGCATCACAGGAATTCCTCCGGATGGTGCAGAATCAGACTGCTCATCGCAGCGGTACCCACACACACGAGCCGCATGTCCGCGCTTGTCAAATATTTGACACACAGGCATGTCACGACTTGATGAAAACCTGCCTCCCTCCGTCTACTGTCCTGGTCCGATCTGTCGTGTCTAGTAGTGCTGCCTTGACCGAGTGACTGATGTCATCCTCTCTATCCGCCACGGTGCCCACATCAGCTTCCTTTCCGTCCGCCACTACGCTGCCCGGGCTGGTAGAGTGCAGTGTGGGTTGCCTGAGCTATCGAGTCTGCGAGGGCCAATTTTAGATTCAATGGCAAGATTTAATTCTTGTACATTCAACCAGCCCGATAATTAATTGAGTGTGAGTGGGACATCTTGATAGCGGATGTGTTGTTTTAGAGAAGAAAATTTGGCAGGCAAGCCCCGAACAACAACATTGATTACATCTCGTTGGGGAACAAGTTCATAGGGGCCATCAAGATTAGAAATAATTGAGGCTGCTTCGTCTAGATATTGGACCATGGTGCGACTGCCCTTGCGGAGTGTGTGAAGACGGTCACACAACTGGAAAACATGGGTTGTTTATAAGGAGTTGAAGCGGGTAGCAAGAGCATTCCAAAGAGCATAGAGGTAGTAAAACCACGAGCATACTTCTAAATTTGCAGGCTAATCACGGCGAGAAGGCAGGCATGAACTTGAGCATCAACAAGAGCCCACGACATATGATCAAGATTCAGTTCCGTCGAGTCTTTACCATCTTTGTCCGTGACGGTGACATTGATTGGTGGCATAACACTGGTACCGTCGACCCAACCGAGAAGAAGTTTGGCGAAAAGCGTCGTCTTGACGCTAATCAACCAAGCCTAATAATTATGATCAGTTAATTTTTCTTGTATGAAATTGTGAAGAGAGTGAAGAAGCAATTTCACGCCGGAGGGGAGAGTTTCAAGAGGATCGGCTGCCATATTGAAAAAAAATTCTGAATGTATCAATTTTTTTTATCGGTAAGAGGAAGGGTTTTAGATTTTAGGTTTCGGAAGAGTTTAACCCTTGGTCTGATACCATGATAGAATAATGAGTCTTATTCATAAAGAGGTGTACATCCACTATATATAGAGGAAACATGACTAAGTAATTGCACATGAGTCACATAATTAAAGTTACTCCTATTACCATAGAGGAAGAGTGATTGATGTCTTCAACTCAAATAGAAAGAATGTTGAGCACTCTTATAGCATTTCAGCATTGTGGTTTTTTCATTTGCTTTGTATGTTTGACATGTTCTAGAGGTCCTTTTGGATCTCTCAAGTCAAAATTTTGACACTTTTTCGTTTAACGCTCTCACTAACTTTACCATTCTGAAAAAATATTGCATTACCGATTCAATAATTCTCGAACTATGATTTAAATAGAAACACCTATGTTCTTTAGATTACTTTGTATAATGAATTATTCACTTACTATTTGAATTTTAAGTTTAATATTGTCTTTTTTATAATATCCTTTCCTTAATCAAATAAAATAATCCTATCTTAAATTCATTCATAAACACATTATTTGATGCTTTCATCCTCTTATACTTGTTGATTTAGCTTTAGATATTTTATCACCAACTACTTCAACTTATAAGGTTGATTGAATTTACTAGGGAAAAATGACAGATACACCCCGAACTATTGTGAACGCTATGCAAATACCCTTTGTCCTATTTTTGGGACATTGGTGCCCCTAACGTCATACTTTTGGGACATTGGTGCCTTGTCGTCATAATTTTGGGACATTGGTGCGCTTTCCGTCATACATTGGGTACAATGTTGCCCCTGCCCCTTTGTTAGAGTGAATGGATTTATGCTCTAATTTATGGACGACAGAGAGACCAATGTCCCAAAAGAATGTCAAAGGGTATTTGCATACCATTTACGGTAGTTCGTGGTTATATTTGTCTTTTTTCTCAATTAACTATGCAGAATTTCCAAAAAAAAAAGAATGTGAATATAAGATATAACCTAAATTTAACCTGACGAACTTTGTGACTCTTATCATTGAAACTATTTAAATTTTAAAACTATAAGGTCCGATTATTGATATACTTCAATATATCTATTTTTAAGTATCTTTTCAACGAATATATAACACTAATATATACTATCAAGAAGAAAACTTAGGTTTACGTGAACTCAGTGACTCCATTTAGATACACCCGTGATCAAATAACTCTTTTAAGGGTAGAAAAACAAATGCGGGATGAAACACATGAAGAACAAACAATGCATAATCATTCTTAATGAATAAAAATAACTAATCATTGCAATATACTATAGTTTTTCTTTGAGTAGATTATATTTATTGTTATTCCTTTTAGTCTTCAATACAGAATAAAAAGTTCTTAATCAAATATGTTTTTTAACATACAAATATATACGTTTGACTACATAAATAAAATAACTTGCTTAATGTGTTTACTATTTATGAAGTAATTGATCACTTTAGACAATAAGCTCTAACAATTATGACGGAAAATTTTTTATAATAAATACAAATAAAAAAATTTAATAATGTACACCATTAATAAATATATTAATTCGACCACGTTGATGACAAATTACATCACTTTATGCATTTGCATTCTTTTTCAACAAACTAGTTTAATCAGTTTAATAACTAATAAATGTTTCTCATTAAGACAAGCTCATCATTAAATTTAATTACCCCAAAAATAACTTGCAAAAAGAGAAAATAAGACCTCAAATTTAGTTGGTAAAATGTCAAGCACATTTGATCTACAGGCATGGAAAATCCCAAATGAGATCATTTTAAAAAATCTCCGAGATTTTGAAAACTAATCATGTCTGCAGTGATTCTGATTTTGGAGGATCGGGAATGCTAGTGAGACAGTTAACTGATAAAGCACGTATTCATATACATTTATTTATTTCCTCGTTGGCTCTTGCGGACATGAAGAAGATGTACAAGTCTCCAAACAATGCTAAGAAAGATATTGCTGATGAATACGTTCGTAGATTCATCAATTCACTGATGAGTACTGATATGCATATCAGGATATAGAGTGAATGTGCTCAATTGATATCAGTGTTTTGTAAGTTACTAAGAAGGGTTGTTGGGCTTGAGGATCTCTTGTATATATTTTATCGGAGTAGTATAAGGGAAATAGTAGAGGCCGTTGGAATTGCAAGATGTTGAAGAATGTTGCTAATGAATTGTTAGCTTTGAATGATGTTTGCTGTTTGTTTGTGAGGTTGTAGTTGCTGATTTATTCCGTGAGTAAGAATTGAGTATGGAACCAATTGAGTTTGGGGGGTTATCACTGATGCGCACTATGTGTGATTTTGCTGGGTACATGTGCTTGGTGAGGGTGTTGATGCTGCAACCTTTCGACTGTCCAAGCGATGAAGCAGTGTATGACAGGGAATATATTGAGAGCTTGCATCATATTTTATCTTAATTACTTATCTTTATATATGACTTGATGGATAAAATAGAGCGGTGCTCAAGGAAATTGGAAGATCAACTGAGATTGATTGATGAAGATGACATGCTTATTGTACCGTGGCTGTGCCAGTATATTATTATACTGAAAGAGTAAAACAACATTTCTAAGTTTTTTAAAAACTCCGAGGTATTTTGGCAGAAGTTGAGTAAACAAAAATTTTCATTGTGCTATCTAATTGTGATGTTTGCAAGGAGTTTTAAAGATTATCGAGGGATCATTGAGCACAAGGAGGTAACGAATTTAAAATTACAGAGATATTTTATAAAGATTATTCTTGAAGAAGCTAAAGATGGATAAAAGGAGACATATTAGATGATTATCGATAGGTCCATGTTGTTGGTTGAAGATCCTGCATTTCTGCGAGGCAATCTGTTAATGCAATTCAAAAATGAAGAAGATGCTTGGCCCGGAGTATTGAGAGAGTGGTTCTTCTTGGTACATCGATAGATGTTCAGTCCTCATAAATCTCTCTTTGTTGCTTGTCCCAATTATTGGAGAAGGTTTTTCGCAAATTCAGGAAAAAAATTGTCGCCTTTATGCACAAGTTTGTGTTTAAAAAGCAGTAACTTTAGTCATTAATATATATTTTTGTTGCAGCATCTAAGGTGGACCAAGTGCACCTCGAGTATTTCACCTTCTGTGGTAGAATGATTGCATTGGCATTAATGATTAAAATACAAATCGGAGTTGTATTTTACCACCTATTTTCTTCTTGCAATTGGCTGGAAAGTTTATTTCATTGGAGGATATTTTTAGATGTAGATCCCACCTTGTACAGTAGCTGCAAGAAGATACTCGAGATGGACCCTAAAACGGTGGATCAAGATATACTTAGCTTGACCTTCGTTAATGATGTTGAAGAAATGGGGTCCATAACAACAATCGAGCTTTGTCCCAATGGGAAAGATATTTTTGTGAATAGTAAGAATAGGAAGCAGTATGTTAATCTCCTTATTCAACATTTGTTCGTCATGTCAATTGCTTCACAATTAGCTCGCTTTTCTGATGGTTTTTCTGATGTAACTACCTCAAGTATCTAAACTTCCTTGTTTCGGAGTTTATATCTTGAAGATCATGAACAAATGCTTGATGGGAGTGGAACTGATATTTCTCTTGAAGATTGAAAAGTACATATATATTGCAATGGATACGAAGAAAATGATCATCAAATATCCTGGTTTTGTAAGGTAGTTATATATCGTCACGGTATTTAAAACTTCACTGTTTGACCTCTTTATCTAACACATTTATTTTCTTTTTTTCTTTACATGCAGATAGTTGATGGTATGTATGCCGAGAAGAAAAAACGCTTCTTTTCTTCTTGACTTTAATAAGGGATCTACCTTTAGAGGGTGTTCACGGTTTAGATTCTAGACTTTCAATCTCTAGAACCTTGGAGTCTTGTGAACACTTGCCTTTTGCACAAACATGCTTGTACCTGTTGCGCGTTTCTCCTTATTTCAACAGGGTTATGATGCAAAATTGACTCAACATGATCACCAAAGAACATATAGGTTGGTTGCAGCTTTGGTAACTTGTTACTGAAGTTCCAGAAATAGTCAGTTTATATTGTTGTACTCAAGTGTAGAATATGCTTACCTGTATGAAGCTCTGACTTTTTATATAAAAGCTATGAATGTCGTTCAATTTAAATTTCACCAAACTCTAATTCATTTTATTGTTTTTTCGTGGCACAAATTCTTATGTAATAAAAGATTGATAGTTGCATTTCCTTGTCATCATTCAAAAGGCAAATCAAACATGATAAATCATGGGGAGAAATCAAATTTCTAGATTTCACATTCAATGATCGAAAAATTTAATGTCATAAGAGGTTAATATAACCTCAATTAGAATATGTTTAATGTTTTCATAAATTTACATAATTGAATAGTAAAAAAATAGTCTAAAATCACATTTGTTAGCAATTTGCAACATTTACGTTACGTTTTTTTGATTTAAATAGATCTTATTTCCTCTCAAGTAAACAAAAGGTTCCAAATATCATCAATGTCTATTGGAGCAGCAACAATGACGGCAATATTAAATGAATACAGAAGTTATCATCAATAGTATATGGATCATCAAAACACCAAACCATCCAATGTATTTTTAATGCTAGTTATCAAGTTACAGTAGTGACCCCATAGGCTTTTGCTTTCGCCCCTCTCTCTCTCTCGGTAACATTGCAGGTAAAATCTTTGTCTATTTAATCATTAGGACTCCCAAACACACGAGTTCACCATAAAATTTATTCAATAACATAATGTTACGTATATTACTCGCGTCAACAAAGGTGTATGTGGATATTTTTCAATTTTGAATGAAGTTAATTTGAAAAATACGGACTTTGTAAAAAATAAAGATGATTTTTGGAGGTACAAAAAATACCTTAGATACTTAGTAGAACATTATAGAATTTTGTAGTGTAAATATCTTTGATATTGATACTTAGGAAAAATATAGATTTCCTCGAGAAGTTGATACTTACAGTGAGTTATAGAAAAATCTAGATTCTTATTAGATAGAAAAATCTAGATTTTCTTGAAGATCTATCTAAAATAATTTCTAGAAGCATCCCTACTCTAGTATAAACGGGGGTTGTCATAGTAATTTGTAAACAACCCAATTCAACTAGTCTTCTTCTATAACAATTTTTTTTTAATCCAAAATACTCTTTCTCTCTTCTAGCTTCCTCTTCTTTAGTTGAATCTTCCGATCATAGTAAACGATTTTAGGCTAGCAGAAGGGTTCTCCAATTATACTATCTTTTGCTATTCTCTACAGGCTTTTCTAGATAGAAATAGAATTTAGATATGATAGTGGGTGGTACCGGATTTTAACCCCCTTCTCAAAGACATGGTTTACATTAGGACCTGCAACCTCGACAGCTTCGGCCTTTTCATCTCCCTACAAGGCAAGTAGACCTTGTATCAAACTGCTTCGAATTCCAATAAAATTTAATACAACGCCCAGTTGCCCTGCAGGGAGATGAAAAGTTCGGGGTTCTCAAGGTTGCAAGGCCTAATATCAACCATGTCTTTGAGAAGGAGGTGTCAAAATTAGCTCTAATATACTTATTTCCTCTGACTCCGGTGTGGGTGTATTCTAGAGGTCATATTCTTCATGATTTAATATTTAAGATTCGGGGATATGAATCCATATATGATTATGGGTCCAGCTATTCTCCTAAAAATAATTAAAATATCTAAAAATAGAATTTAAAACTTATTATGAGATATTTTGTGAAGAATTTGACGAAAACCGTGGAAGGAGATAAAAACTAAAGGCGTGCTCACGGTGAAGCATGCATCTGCTATATAGACTATTGGTGTTGCAAAATACTCAACAAAAATTAGAACATTTAATTTAAAATGTCAGGCTCGGGCATTGTTTGGGCGTCTTTATTTAGTTAAATAGTAAATGATAGCCTATAAGCACAATTGTTACCAATCAACAACATTTATGTGAAGTCGTTTAATTTAAATTCAGATTTTTTATTATTTACTATATATATATACTAGATTTTACACCTGAATTCAAGTACAACATTCTGCCTATTTCAAAATTAACAAAGTAATTGAGACGAGTTGCTTTATTTTTTTCTAACTTATGTATCTATCAGGATCTCTTTAGTGGGAATTCTTAAAAAAATTAAGGTTTATATATGCTACAGACAACTCTTAATCTTCAAGAATTTTACTAGTTCTATCAATTTTCCTTCTTCGGTTTCCACTACCTTTCACTCTTATTCTGTAACTAGTCTTTGGCAAATGAGATTTAGATATGCTCTATTAAGACTCTAACTACGATAGAATCTCTATCTTTTTTACAAGATATGACCCATAAATGTATGTTTCTGTCAATGCTAAACAAGTAAGATTCTCATTTCCATCTAGATTTTCTACTTCTACTTCTATTTTTTCTATTGTTCATGGTGATGTGTGGGGAATTTATTGGGTTCCTAATCATGATAATAAAAGATATTTTGTCACTTCAGTAGATGATTTATCCAATTATACCATCATCTTATTAATGCACACCAAGTCTTACACTTTTATTGTCTTGAAAAAGTTTCTAGACATGGTTCAGACTCAGTTTGAAACAAATGTGAGGTGCCTTAGAACTCATAATGACACTGAGTTCTTCAACTCTCATGTCCATGAGTTATTAATAAATAATGGAATTCTAACCAAATATTGTTAACGCCAATTTGACAAATTGTTTATAAAGAGAAAATAACATTTAGAATTTTTTTAAAAAAATAATTATTAATAGATTTGTGAAATTTTTTATTTTAAAATATTCATATATGGATATATTGAAAATCAACATCTGTGTGATTATAGGAACACTAAGTATTGTCGTAATTCATTTCATTATGGTTCTCCAATATGGTTTGGATCGGAGTCACTAATAAGAGGCTTTGAAATAATAATTTTAAAAAAAAAACTGAAGAGGAAAGGACTGAGGATTGGGGGTATAATTTGCTAAATTTGTGAAGGAGATTAAAAGAGTTTATTTCAATCAAACTAAAATGATCAAATCTGTTCAACATTACAACTAGTGACATATTTATGACTTTAATTTGATAAGTTCGATTAATCTGTAAGGTTTTTTTAGGACTGAACTAATCAGTCTTGTAAGTTTTTGAGTTAAAATTTAATTGTGGTCGAATTTTTTTTATTTCTTACATAAAAATTTATTCTCAAAATAATAAAAATATTGAGTATGGTGCTACCACACAATTAATATATTACTAAATTTGTCAGGTGCATGGAGCCAAAAAAGGAAAAAAGTTTATACCATTAAATATAATGTCATAATTGATGATAACTTTTTAATTCACAATCCATTTCGTTTAGTAATAGATTTAGGTAGAATATCTTTATCTATGTTGATTTATTTGATTTCTCATAAAATATTAGAACAAATTCAAAAAAATAAAATAGCATAAAAATGAATACAATTGAATTTGACTAATATGCATTGAAATAGAAATATTCATATATAATTTTAAGCAATTCATAAGTAAAGTTGCTCCTTCAATAGAGAGTAAAATACTATAACTATTTTATTTTTAATTTAACACAAAGATGATAACTTTTTTATCTCACTGAAAGCTTCGAGGGAAACTCTACTCTTTATCAATCATTATTTCGGTATATTCAATAGCATTTAGTAACTCTTTGTTCTACAAAAAAAAAGGTGTATCATATTTAGGGTATACGTTATACATATTGCTAAATTAAATATTTATAATGAGATGATAACTAACCTTTTCAATCAATTGGTCAACCTCCTTAGATAGTTTTTCTTCATCAAACGTTAAGCAAGTAGATATACTCCTCCTTTAAATCAACAATGTGAATTTCATACGAAGCAATGCATGTTGTTGCATAAGTGCTTTCTTTTTTATTTTCTTCAATTCTTTAAAAAACAAAATAGTAAGTAACATAAAAAAAATTCATGAAAAATGTAAAATAAATAAATTTGACGTGGAAATAGTTTAACCATCCATAAAAAATGTGTATTGTAATCCTGAAAATAAGACAAATCTACTTTATAATATACACTTAAAATATTTTTGATGCGCATTGATGATGTTATTTTTAAAGAGCATGGTGGGGAGAAAAAACTAAAATAAACTCACTTTAGAAGTTCCTTTTGTCTCTCAAATTCTGTAAAAATTGTAAGCAATATAAAAAAACATGAACTTATAAAATTAATAAGAGTAATTTATATACACGTAAAGTGTAAAAAAAACTCATTCGGTGATAACTTTGTTGTTGTGAACTAAAACCCCTTCTTGAAGAAGTCATTGAAATAAAAGAGGAAATTAAGAATCAAGATGATGTGATTGTTCTTATTTTTCATATGACTTGATTTTCATAGGAGGAGAAAACCCTTTAAATAGACGAATTTCATAATTTTCTTACCATATATATATATATATATATATTGTGATTGAGTTAGGTCCAGATGTCATATCTTTGCATATTATAAGAGCCAGATCTATCTTTGTTTGGGCTCCAGTTCACGCTCTACTTGGGACTTGGCATGAAAAGGGTTGTTAGAGTGAGTAAAAGTCTCATATTGTTTGGAGAATGGACCGACAATATGCTTATATAGATTTGGACAATCTTCCTCTCATGAATAAGCTTTTGGGATTGAATTAGACCAATGTGACATATGTTTATACTTTAATAAGAAGGGTTAAGAGAGGAAACAAGTCATAATATATAGAACATGATTAGTAAAGTAGAAAAAAAAAATCACCAAACTTATAATTTAGAAAAATCCAGAAAATGATGCAGGTTGCCTTCCTCCAATTCTGTGTTGGGAATTCATGAAAGATAGATGTCAAGCCAAATTGGAAAATATCAAGATGTATAATTATATGATCATTGTTCATGCTACCAAGATGCATGGTGTCTTAGTTCTTTTACACTCAATTTCCTTAGAGAGAGTTTTGTCGTGCCCCTATGTAATCCCTACCAACTCACATGGGTCGGTCCTAGGTATAGGTACCTTTTTGTTCAAAGTCGTTCGCGCTTTTCTGAGAGCATGGCATGGGTTACTTCACCGCCGCATGAAGAAGCTTCAGGTGGAATTCTAACATACTATGATGATAATATAAATATGGTCTTCCATTCTTACATTGGCATGTGCACAAATATGATAGAAAGTGTAGCTCGTTTGAAAGGGAGACAATAGTGCGCCCAGGACCATATTAATGTGGACATGGAAAGAAAATTCTTGATTATCACTAACATGATAACTAACAAGGCTAACGTCATGTGGACAGAGAGAATTTCCAAATCAGATATTATTATAGAGAGGTTAATTGTACATGTAGGAAAATTTGAGAGGGTTGCTTTACTTGAAATTCTGTTGAAAATACAATTAGATTTTCCGCTATCGTAAATTGAACATCCACGTTATACATGGTACAAATAGGAAAATGACCCTTGTAACTGTATGGCTAAAGTTAGAGAGCTGGATCATGACATTTCACTACCAAACAGTGTTACAATATTAAGGGAGAAGGCACAAGTATCCCCTAGACTATGACTGAGATCTAGAGAGATTCTTTAAATAAATTAAAGTCCTATTACCCCTGAACTCATTTTATATATAATATTGTATATCTTTTGTCTTATGTGGCACACTCCTTGCCTCTATACAGTTGAGACGCGTGTGAGATATCTTAATACCACGTAAGACAAAAAGATGTACAAAATTACAAAAAACAAAAATGACAAAAACTACCTTGAACTATTTGAAAAGATTTAAATATACCCTTCATCCACCTATTGTGCTAAATTGCCCCTCAATCCACCTGTTTGGTTCAATTCTACCCTTAAAAGTAAACCCCTCTCTTTTTAAAAAATATTATTATTAATATTTATTTATCATCTATCATTTATTTATTGGATAAATTAAATACTTAACCATTTAATTTTTCTCTACGCACTCTACGCACTCTGACCCATTCCAGTGCGGAAGATGCTCCTCTCCAATATATTATCTCTCCAGTTGGTCCAGCACATACATATTTAATCAAATGTGTCAGTTTCAAAATCTAATGGTCCATATTTATTGAAATAAAAAGAAAACCTGTGAACCATGATTAAATAACCAGCCTCTTAAACCAAATAATGGTCAAAGATCGCTGGCTAAAAAGACATCTTTTACCGCGAAAATCTTGGAGAAACGCAGCAATTATCAACTAGTTCAGAAGACTAAATCACCTAGATGGTACAACAATAATCAAATATAACAAGAAAATAGAATATTAGTTGATGAGTAGAAGTTTTTCCGGCGATTAAGTGACGAAACCAAAACAGGTTTTTCTTCTTATTTGCATTGTTTTTTGCTAGTTTGACATGAAATATACTTGTTTCTTGTGATTTTTGTAGTGAAACCACCATAATGAATAAATGTGTGGAACCTGTTTGAAAAAATGTCTCAATTGGATTGTTGAAATTTTAAGTGAAATTTTAAATTTTTAGAATAGTAGAAGTTAAGTAGTTATTTTTTCTAGAATTTATGCTTCAAGATTGTTTGTCGTATTTATACCTTTTAATGTAGATCTTTGGAAACTACATCAACTGAGTCTCAAGGTGGAGGTAACTATGTGCCCATAAAACTTGGGATGGAATTTAATTCAGATGAGCTTGCTTGTCTATGAATGTTATAATAAATACACAGCTTCAATTGACTTTAGTGTTATAAAAGAGTATGTTAATAAAAAGAAAACCCAAGGGTATGTGACTTTAAAAAAATTTACATGTTAGAAAAAAGGATAAAGAAGAACAGACAAACGAGATTAGAAGGTTCAAAAGCACAGAAAGAAAACGACGACATGGTATTTAGCTCATATTATTATTAGTCGTAAATCTAGTGTAGTGTTTCAAATTTGTTCATTTGAAGAGAAACTGTTAGAATCTATTCGTCCACTTATCAGTCAATAGACCAGGTCCCTTGACACACAAACAAGAATGTAACAGAAAGTAAATGCAGTTTAACAACACAAAATTTATACATGGAAACCTCCTTGCTTAAGAGAGTAAAACCACGGCATGTTTCACAGGATTTTCACAAATGTTTCATTAATCTTCGTAAGCAAAAGAAAAACCAGTTACACAAATGTGAGAAAAAGTTTTTAATCTTACAATCAAGCAATATCTCTATTGCTTGATAAGCCTTCGTAGAAGTTATTCTACCCACTAACCTATCCCTCTAGACAACTTAGAATTTCAACACCCACCACACTGATTCCTTTATAGATTTTAGGAACAGTTTACAATGTAAGACCAAAAGAATATATTCTCAAACAATTACACGATATGAACCTGAGTTTTCGGTTGTTATAGAATAATTTTTCACTTTGGTTCTCTATAGCCTTTGGAAGAGTTCTTGAGAGTGCTTTTTTAAGTTGCAAAAACTATAGAATGATGTTAAGAAAATTGACATTGTATGGATAAGTCCCTTTCCTTAAACTCATGCGATTGGTTGGAAAGGTCTGACTTTCCTGACGTCGTTGGAAAATGTGCACCCACTTTATGTACCTTTTCCAGCTGGCAGTCAACGAGTTATTCATGTTGAGAACGTGGTACCTTTACACGGTCCCTGAGTTTTTCACATCATCAAAACTCATGTTGAGAACCTGGTACCTTTACAAGGTCCCTGAGTTTGTCACATCATCAAAACGAAAAATAACATTTCCCCCCTTTTTGATGATGACAAAAAATACTCCAGACACCACTTGAACTTCATAACATGTTCCCCCTGAATTACTTGTCCATTCTCCTGAAATACAAAAAAAAAATTTCCCCCTTACTGTATTCCCCTTTACAAATATGTCCAGCTACAACTTATCAGTTAAAATTCCCCCTTTTGTCATCATAAGAAAGAGATATAGTAAACCAACAGTATCAACAATAATATCAGAGTAGACCAAAGCCTTATACCAATCAAACACAAAGGAAAACATTCACAAGAGATAGTAGCTAGAACACCAGGGGAATAATATAAATAGCATTTCAAGATAAACATTCAATACATTAATAGCGAACTAAGAATACAATGACGAAAAGACAAGACACACAAGGAAGACACATAAAAAGATTGGAAAAGACTAAGAAGGGGGAGGCTGATGAGAAAGAGACTGAATAATGAGAGTGAGTCTATCATTTGCAGAATCATTATCCTTTATTGTTTTTTCTTGAAAAGCAATAACCTTGGCCCTGAGCTCTGCATTTTCCCTTTCCAGGGCTTGAAACACAGTAGTGCAGTACCACGTCCCTCTGTCTGTGCAGTGAGCACCTCATCTTTGAGAATAGCAATTTCAGCATCTTTTCCATTCAGTCGCATAGTTAATTCTTCAACTTCATGCTTGAGTTAGTCATGGTCTTCTATGAATTGAGCCATTTTGCTCTTGGGGTTTCCTTTCCCTTCAATGCACTAACATTCAACCAAAGTATTTTCTGAAAAAGCTTGTTTCACTGTACAAACCTTGCCAACACTAAGTGAAATGTTAAAGTATTTGAATACTTTAGTAAGAAAGTATCCATATCCCATTCCATATATTCCTTTCCGCTCAATGAAAGTGTTGTACATTTGTTCAAGCATGATTCCTGGAAGATTCAAAGGTTCACATTTGCACAACATCTTTATCACATAAAGATCAGCAGAAGTAGCTGAGGTCCTTTTTTTAGTTCGAAGAAGTAGAGTTTTGTTGACAAACTCAAAGACTAACTGATACTCACTTTTCATCATCTTCTGAAACACCCGATCACACTTTGTTCTGGGAAGCTTCGAGACCAATGCCACAAATTGAACTGAACAAGTTTTCCCAATCATAGACCTGGTACCATCTCGAGGTACCATAAGAATTTTCCCTAACAGAAACTCATCTAGATGCACTGAAATATCATTCGCTCTTGTATTGACACTTCCATCTACCTGAAGTTTAATGTTTATAGTAAAATTCACGCACTTCCTCTTCATGAAGATTGGAGATTTTTTGTCAAAGAGATGCATCCATGATTGAATCTCCACCATGTCATGAAGTGAGTCCATTTCACGAAGGTTTATTATTCCCATGTCAAAAACCCTCCCAGCCAGTACTGACTGCTTTCTGAAATTCTCAAATGTTTCTTATTTGTTGACATCCCCTTCAATTTTTCTGTGGGTACCTGGTTCGTGTGACCTTTTCCTTTTTCCTTTAGAACTCTCCTTGGTAGATTTTGTTTTCTCAACCTTTTTGTTATCTCTTGACTTTTTCTTTCTTGATTTCTTCTTCCAATGCCTCTTTTCTGTCTCTTCAACAAACACATCTATGACACCAGACTCAGGCATTGTAAAATTTGACACTTTCAATTTTCAAGCACTCTTGATTTCTGCTGTAGACCTTGCACTGACCTTCAAAGTATCAGCCATCCGATCTAGTAGTAGGTCTCCTTCTAGGCACTTCTTCCACCACCTTTTATTTTCCCTTTTTTGATACACTGACATCTCTCCTTTCAACCTTCCACTGAATAGATTCATCATCACTGGCTGAATCAGATGAGTTAGAAGATGGATACCTCCCAAACTATGGAGTTTTATCAAAATTAGGCTGAGTCTCTGATCTCTTCAACTTGAAAAGGTTTATTTTGTTCGACCATGACTTCCCCTCTCATCATAGAAAGACTTTCAATCACCAGCTCATCACTTGAAGCAAGAATGTTTCACTCAGAGGATTTGTTCCTTGGAAAATCTCCTTCAAACAAAGCATCTGAAAGCATTTCATGATAAGGACTAGGTCCAGTAGGAACACTTGAGCAGTTGAGATTTATGGAGTGAAACAGATTTTCGGGAATATCTTGCGAAGAGCATGATGGAATATTAGACCTTGATCCTACTACAGAAGGAGAATAGAAAGAAATAGGTTCAATCTCACTATGGGTTGTAAGCATTTGCTTAGAGGTAGATGAAGGATCAGACATTTTGTTAAGAACAAGAAAAGAGTAACCGTTTTGAAGAAAAAGAAAAAGGGATAAAAACCGATTTCGCCTTTTCTCTTTTCCCTTTTCTTTTATAGTGGAGGAACATTGCAAGACGAATAAACAATAAAAAAGAAAAGAAGAAGCGTTTAAAAAAATTGAAATGGTGTCAAGTCCCTTGATTTGACGCGTCGCTTGAAAAGTAACCGATGGGACTAACGGTCATAATGACTGATGACTGAAACGTGGCTTTATCAACGGTCACTTTTTTTTAAGATTAAAATTAATGTACAAATGCTAACCTCGACTCGGACAAGGTCCCATAACACAACTTTATCATCATTCCTCAATTGTTCTAGCCATGTCTTTGCGTTGCTAGTCCTTGCTAAATGTATACCTACAATAGGTACCAAAAATGATCTAACTCAGATAATATATTATTGACACAAAGGATACTTGCACTACAAGTTTAGCTATAAAATGAATTCAACTATTTAATATCTGGAAAATAGTGAAAAGTCATTATGCCCAATTTTAACCTATTACTTTGAAATTGGTCTTTGCTAGGAGCCTTGGTAAAGATATCTGCAATTTATTCCTCCGTTGGACAATATGTAAGCACAATGTTTCCTTTTTCAACACTGTCTCTCAGTAGATGATGTCTAACATCAATATGATTAGTTCTCTTGTGATGAATTAGATTTTTTCCCATACTAACTGCACTAGTATTATCGCACATAAGGGGAATGGCCATGCTTATTACACCAAAATCCTCTAAATGTTGGATCCATAATAATTGTGAACAGCATGCAGAAGCTACTAAATATTCAGCTTCAGCTGTTGAAAGAGCCACAAAATTTTGTTTCTTAGTTCCCCAAGAGATGAGTGGAGATCTAAGGAAATGGGTCATTCCAGAAGTACTCTTTTTGTCAACGTGATAACCAACAAAATCACCATTAGCAAAACCAAAAAGATCAAAAGTGTTACCTGTTGGAGAGAAAAGGACCATGTCCCCTGTCTTCTTCAAATATCATAGAACTTATTTTGCAGCATTCAAATGTGAATCACGAGAACATGCTTGGAATCTAGCATACATTCCAACACTATATACAATATCAGGCTTGCTAGCAGTAGGATACAACAAGGATCCAATGATTCCCCTATACGTGGTTGTTTCACAAGAGAATCAGATGCATCTTCTATAAGCTTGGAGTTTGTTCCCATAGGAGTATCAATAGGTTTAGAATCAAACATATTGAATTTCTTCAAAAGCTCCTTAATGTACTTCCCCTGACAGATTGAGATTCCATTTGATGATTGTTTGATTTGTAGTCCCAGAAAGAAGGTCAATTCACCCATCATGTTAATCTCAAACTACTTTCCCATTAATGATGAAAATTCTTCACACAAATGCTCTGATGTAGCTCCAAAAATTATATCATCCACATATACCTGAATAATAAGCAATTCATGTTCTCTTTTTATTAAGAACAAGGTATTGTCTATTTTCCCTTTTTTGAACCCATTTTTCAACAGAAATTTTGACTATCTTTCATACCAAGCTCTAGGGGCTTGCTTTAAACCATATTGAGCATTATTCAATCTGAACACATGATCCGGTAGCTCAGCATCCTCAAACACAGGAGGTTGTTTAACAAATACGTCCTCTTTCAAGTCTCAATTTAGAAATGCACTTTTGACATCCATTTGATACAGCTTGAATCCCATGAATGTTGCAAAACCTATTACAATTCTCTAGCCTCCATCCTTGAAACAGGAGCAAAAGTTTCATCACAGTCTATTCCTTCCTCCTGATTATATCCATGAACAACTAATCTGGATTTTTTCTAGTAATCACGCCACTTTCATCAACCTTGTTTCTGGAAACCCATCTGGTTCCTATCACTGTTCTACCAACAGGTCGAGGAACCAGATACCACACCTTATTTCAAATTGATGAAGTTCTTATTGCATCAAATTGATCCAATCTGCATCACATAATGCCTCTTTCACATTCTTAGGTTCAATAAATTATGTAAACACTGAGAATGCAACTAGATTCCTTGTTTTTGATCTACTGTGAATTCCAGAATTCAAGGGTGAGATAAGATTATCAAGTGGATGTGATGAACTATGTTTCCATCCTGGTCTCAAAGTCGACTGGTTCAACTGATCAGTATGCGCTTCTTCTTCAAGGAACCCATCATTTTTCCGGAGAGTTTGAGGTATTCTGATTGGAGTTCAGAATGGTAACAGGTCCCTCATCACATTTTTCGAATTCATCAGTCTTTTCAGATAGACTATGATTATCATTATCGTTGTCATTCTTTAGCTGACCATTTTCACAAGCTTCAATTCCTTCAATTTTCTTTGAATTAAACAGCTTAATCAACTCATCTTCATCATTTGATGCATCACTTTTCAAATATCCATTTTCATCAAATACATCCTGAATACTTTCTTCAATACATTGAGTTCTTTTGTTGAAAACGATATATGCTTTACTTGATGAAGAGTATCCGACAAACACTCCTTCATCACTTTTAGGATCAAAGTTTCCTAAATAATCTTTTCTATTGTTCAGCACAAAAAATTTTAAACCAAATGCCCTAAGATAACTCAACATAGGATTTTTATTGTTGAGCAACTCCTAGGGAGTCTTATTCAATAAACACCTTATCAGACATCTGTTATTAACATGACATGCCGTGTTGACTGCTTCAGCCCAAAAACTTTGAGGAAGATTTGACTCAATAATCATGGTCCTTGCAATGTTTACAATGTTTCTGTTTTTCCTCTCCTCTACTCCATTTTGTTGAGGAGTTCTTGGAGTATAAAAATTGTGACTAATACCATTCTCTATGCAGAATTGATCATGTTTGGAGTTTTCAAACTCAGTTCCATGATTAGATCTAATTCCAACAGTCACTTGATTCAATTTTGTTTGAATCATTTTGAAAAACACTAACAATTCTTCAGGTGTTTCTGCTTTTGATCTTAGGAATCATTACATTTGCTAATGTTGTCAATTTTTAAAGAGAATATGTATTCAGATCATGTTTCATATCAAAAAGTGTTACCTTGTCCTCCTCTTCTTCATTTTCTGAATGAGCCATGAAATAAAACATCTTATTGAATATGGTTTCCTCTTCTTGAACAACCACCATTGACACATTATTTGGTTCATCAGAATCTTCTGAGTCACTTGAAGAGTCTCCCCATAAAGCAAGAGGCTTTTTGACCACATAATTAGCAGCAGATTTTCAAACATTTTTACTGAGTGCCAAGTCCCTTCTCTTCTCTTTATCGCTTCTTGATTGATATTCTTTGTTTTAGGCTTTGAGTAAAGGAAATCTCTTATAATGTGCCCAGATTTTCCACACTTGTAACATGTATCATTTTGAGTGGCAGTTCGAGGAACATTTTCTCCCTTTTTAAAATCTTTGTTCTTTCTCGCAATCTTTCGAAATCTATTGATGAGATAAGTCGTATCATCATCACTTGAGTCCTCTTAAGATTTTTATTTCAGAATCAAAAACTTATCTTTCTAGAATTCCTTCTTTGACTGATCATGATTTTGATTCATCTCATGAGTTTTTAGATTTCAAATGAGAGCATTCATTGTAAACACTTTCAGATCTTTTGCTTCAGTAATAACATCAACCTTACTTTCCCAAGACTTGGGAAGGATTCAAACCACTTTCCTAACTTGCTTGCTCATACTGATATGTTCTCGAAGGCTTTTCAACTCATTTGTGATGGATGACAATTTAGTGAACATTTCATGAATAGTTTCACCTTCTCTCATTTTGAAATTTTCATACAAAGAAGTGAGCATATAATTCTTTGACTCTTTTACTTATTCAGTTCCCCCATGAGCTATTTTTAAGCAATCCCAGATCTCTTTTGCAGACTCACAGGCTGAGACACGATTGAACTCATCTGGTCCTATCCCACAAACAAGAAGTGTCTCTGCTTTGTAACCTATTTTGATCTTCTTCCTATTTGCTTCATCATACTTTTGTCTATGCTTAAGAATAAGCCTGGTTTTTTCTCCATCTTTCTCTTCAATTATCGTAATGAATGGTCCATCTAAGACAATATCCCATAGCTCACTCTCTTCGGCCATAAGAAAATCATGCATTCTGACTTTTCACCAACTGTAAAAGTGTCAATTGAAACGAGAAGGTCTAGTTGAAGACTTACCCTATTCTAGATTAAGTGAAGCAGAGATTCTAGAACAGATGTCACTCTCTTTGTATTAACCAGATAGAAAGTGCCTGCTGTGATACAATTTGTTAGAATCTATGTGTCCACTTATAAGTCAATGGACCAGGTCCCTTGACACATAAAATACGAATCTAGCAGAAAGTAAATATAGTTTAGCAATACAACAATTTTACGTGAAAACCTCCTTGTTTAAGGGAGTAAAACCATGACATGTCTCACAGGTTTTTCACAACTGTTTCACTAATCTTCGTAAGCAAAAGCAAAATTAGTTACACAAATGTGAGAAAAAATTGTAATCTCACAATCAAGCAATAACTCTATTGCTTGATAAGCCTTAGTAGAAGTTATTTTACCCACTATTCTATCTCTCTAGGCAACTTAGAATTTCAACACCCACAACACTGATTCCTTTATAGATTTTAGGAACAGTTTACAATGTAAGACCAAACGAATATATTCTCAAACAACTACACAATATGAACCTTAGTTTTCGGTTGTTATAGAATAATTCTTCACTTTGATTTTCTATAGCCTTTGCAAGATCTCTTGAGAGTGCTTTTTCAAGTTGCAAAAACTGAAGAATGATGCTATGAAAAGTGACATTGTATAGACAAGTCCCTTTCCTTAAATTCATGTCATTGGTTGGAAAGGTCTTACTTTTCTGACGCCGTTCGGAAATGTGTACCCACTTTCTATACCTTTTCCAGCTGGTAGTCAATGAGCTATTCATGTTGAGAACCTTGTACCTTTACAAGGTCCTTGAGTTTGTCACATCATCAAAACTCATGTTGAGAACCTTTTACCTTTACAAGGTCCCTGAGTTTGTCATATCATCAAAACTACAAATAACAGAAACATAACCTGCTTCTTGTTGATTCTTCGTTAGCTCATCTCTTACCATCTCAAAGAAAGATAAAAGTTCTTCAAGCTTACAAACTTGACTTCTTAGATGATTCAGGAGTATGTCCTAAAGCTTCATTTTGCTATGCTTCTCGTTAACTGTTGAAACTTATATTTATTCTTCAAATAACTGGAAGCCCTCACAATTGTCTCAAGTATCATCCCGTGGAAGTCTGACTCAACCCTTAAGAATCAGTGAGCAAAGCTCTTTTTTCTTACAATTAGTAATGTTACTCATCTCAATGTTTCGTTTCTTAATTAATTGCAGGTTCTTTCATTTCATGATTCCAATTTTGAATAATAACTTTGGAAAGGCGCAGGTTCACGGTGATGGTGATTTTTGAAACCATGATGGAAAAATTTTCCTATCCTTAGAAAAAAATTTTGTCTAGCATTCGATCGATGTAAAAATTTGAATACACACACTTTTACATTGTACATGGTACATTTAGTGACCATGGGAAACAATAGTCATTAGGTTTTTGGTCCAATACAAAGAGACTAATCATAGTAATCTTTAATATTTACGATGAGGTTTAATTGCCTATAGTCTTATTTATCTAGTTTTGTATTGCATTGCCCAAGTATTTGGCAAGTTAAAGCTATTATGCCCTTTGTTTTTTTGTTAGCGGAAGAATTTGACATTAAAGCTTATGTGTCTGTATTTTTTCCTCTGCTTAGTTGAATTCAACATTTTGTTGTCTATTCTTATATGACAGATCACCAAGTTTGTTTGTGATTTGTTAACTGTATGATTAAGATAAAATATTTTATCGTCAGTTCATTTGATACTGTTAGCGGAAATGTGAAATTAAATAAGAAGGAAGAACAACAATATTTAACGTGGTTCAGATCAAAATGAACCTACGTCCACCAAGAACAACTGCACCAATAATTATTTCACTCTACAAAGAATATAAGTGAAATACTACAAGAGAGAGAACAAATGTCTTAGAAGGTGAGAAGGCAAGTTAGAGGATGATTTGAAAATGAATTAAGACACACCTATGAATAAATTTATCCTATTGATGTCATCTTTGACATCACTGTGTGACAAAATGTCAAGGTTAAGAATATGAAATTTTTTTATGCTTTGCCTAAATTTCACATACCACGATACTGTCTTTAACTTTTATTTTATACTAATTATCTTCCTACACATTATTCATGTTAATCCATCTTCCATTTAGTTTGAATCCACAAGAACCAAACAAAAACTTCCAATCTCCACCTTGGTTTCTGTTCCGAGCATGAATATAAAAAACTCCAGCCAAAACATCTAAGCTTACAGGGCAATCCCGTTGTAAGAAATAAGAAGAATCAAACCTTTGTTGAACATATTAGCTCCACCTAGTAGTTGGTTTCCCAGAGTTGCATCACTTGATGCATACTCCCGCCAAGTCCTTGCAGTGTTAAAACTTGGTAAGCGGGACTATTTTGGTCAACATGTCTGCAGCGTTATCGTTTGTGATAACCTTCTCAACCTTGATAGCTCCCTCTTCTAAAACATCTCGAATGAAATGGAATCTAACATCAATGTGTTTGGTGCATTCATGAAATCTTTGATTTTTAATCAAATAAATAGCACTTTTGACCATCACATCTTAGAATTGGTTCAGGCTTAGCTGAACTCAATTATGCCACCAAACCTTTCAACTAGAAAACTTCTTTTACTTCCTCCGTTGCTGCCATATATTCTGCCTCAGTTGTATACAAAGCGACAATAGACTGTAAATTTTATTTCCAACTAACGGCAAACCAACAAGAAAAAAGATGTATCGAGTTGTGGACCTCCTTCGATCAAGATCCCTTGCATAGTCAGAATCTACATAACCGAGAATTGAAAGACCTTCACTTTTACGAAATATTTGGCCAACATCAGGAGTTCATGTAAGATATCTCAATATTCAATTGAGTGATTCCCAACGTCTTTCCTTGGATTTGCCATGTACCTGCTTACCACACTTAAAGATTGAGCAATAACTGGACGTGTGCACACCATATCATACATAATGCTACCAAGTGAGCTTGTATAAGGAACCTTTTACATATGCTCCACCTCATCCATTGACTAAGGCATTTGTAACTCCAAGAGCTTGAAATTAGGAGATAATAGTGTACTTACAGTCTTGCTTATATGCAGCTTGAATCTCCCAAGAACTTTTTTGATGTACCTCTTTTTAGAAAGATGTACAACACCATTTTCTCTTAAAATCTCCATTCCTAGAATTTTCTTTGCAACTCCCAAATCCTTCATATCAAATTCATTACTCAACAGCTTCCTTAAAATATTTATCTCTGTGATGTTGTTAGAAGCAATAAGCATATCATCAACATACAACAATAGATAAATCATAGAATTACCAGACATCTTCTTGTGATACACAGATATCAAATGCACTCCTCAAAATCTACGTGTAGTCATGAATGCATTAAATCTCTTGTACCACTGTCTAGGGGATGGCTTCAAATCCTACAAAGACTTCTTTAGTTGGCATACATGGTCTTCTTTTCCTTCAGCTAGGAAATCGTCATGCTGATTCATATAGACTGTCTCCTCTAGATCACCATGTAAGAAAGCAGTTTTTATATCAAGCTGTTGAAGCTCTAAATCAAATTGTGCAACCAATGCTAATAGCACACGAATTGAGCTATGTTTCACTACTTGAGAGAAGATCTCATTGTATTCGATTCCCTCCTTCTGATTTAAACCCTTTTCAACTAATCTCGCTTTGAACATAGCATATTCCACTTATTTCTTTCTTTCTGTAGACCCATTTGCATCCAACTATCCTCATCTCCCTTGAACTTTTAACTAAGACACGTGTCTCATTTTTGTGAAGAAACTCCATCTCTTCCATCATGGCTAACTGCCATTGTGCAGCATCTTTGCAAGAAGTTTATTCAACATACGAAGAGGGCTCGAGATCCTTAATCTCTTCTTCTGCAGCTACAAACTGATGTGCAATCAAATTTTCTTGCTCTATAAGACATTTCGGTTTCAGTATCTCTCTTTTGTCCCTTCCCCTCGATATTGTGTATGGTTCATTGGAAGAAAATTCTTCAAGATTTGCATCATTTGACTCATCAATTTGAGTCTGTTTATACTGTTCACTGGTAAGCTCCACCGTCAGCTCCACCTGCTCGTTGTTCTCATTTCTTGATAACTCCACAGAAACATTACGAGAATCAAGTATAGAGGATTCATCAAAGGTAACATCTCTACTAACTACAAATTTGAGTAAAGACAAACACCATAGTTTGTACCCATTTATTCCATTTACATACCCTACAAATATGGCCTTTTTAGACCTTGGTTTAAGCTTTCTTTCATTAATATGATAATAAGCTGGACATCAAAATATTTGCAAGTATGAATAGTTAGAGGGTTCACCTTACCAAAATTCATTTGGTGTCTTAAAGTCAATCGTTGACGCTGGAGATCGATTGACAATATGAGAAGCAGTATGAACTGCTTCAGCCAAAAATACTTTGGGCATCTTGGCTTGTAAGAGCATACAACGAGCCTTCTCAAGAAGAGTTTTGTGATTCTCTCAACAAATCAATGATGTTGTGGTGTGTGACTGACCTTATTATGTCGTGCGATCCCATGAGCCTTGCATAAATCATTAAACTCTTCTCTGCAAAATTCCAAGTCATTGTCTGTGCGAAGATACTTGATTTTTCTCTCAATTTGATTTTCAACCAAAATCTTCCATTCTTTAAATTCTTCAAAAACATCACTTTTTGCCTTCAGGAAACTAACCCAAACCTTTCATTAAAAATTATCAATGAGTGTGACAACATACCTCTTTCCTCCCTTCGAAAGAAGCTTAGAGAGACCCCATAAATCTTAATGGATGTAGTGTAGCACCCCTCCCCTCTTGTGCTTGCCAATGCGGAAGCTGACCTTTTTCTGCTTCCCTAAGACGCAGTGTTCACAAAATTCAAGTGTGATGATCTTCTCACAAATCAAAACGTTGTGGTTGTTTTACATCTCCAATTATCGTGCGCTCATATGGCCTAGTCTCATGGGTAATAATTTATCCTTGTCGTCATTAAATAACTGACACTAGATGCATTTACTAAGCCAATACTGGTGCTTCCTGCAAGTGTGAAAAAATCATCCTCCAGCTTGGCCTTCAACATGACTAAAGATCCTTTACTTATTTTCATAGTTCCTCATTCACTCATGTACTTATAGCCTTGTTTATAAAAAATACTCAGAGAAATCAGATTCTTCTTTAGATCAGGAACATGGTGGAGTTCTATAATTGTCATCACGATTCCATCATTGCAACGAACACGAACTAAACCAATGCCAACTATTTTACAATTTGCATTATTGCCCATTAATACAATTCCCCTACTTGTTTCATAGTTGGTGAACCTATCTTTTCGGAATGTCATATGCAGAGTACAACCAGAGTCTAAGACCCATTTATGTGATAGACTCCACTATGGCATGATGTTGTTAGTACATAATCACCATCATTATCATGTACTTGCTCAACAATGGACACACTCGCCTTTTCTTTGGACTTCGACATAGGACAATCTCATTCAAAGTACCCCTTCTTTTGACAGGCCCAACACTTTGCATTTCTTTTGTTCACACGCGACTTTAATCTGTACGTCGATTTGCTCCTTCCCTGTTAGCTAGTTCGACCTCTTACAAAGAGTCTACTAGATTCGTCACTTTTGTCTCGTTCAAAATGCATTCGCACATCACAAGAATTAAGTGTTTGCTGCACTTTCTCAAGTTTGATAAGTTGTTTTCTATACATCATTTAATCCTTAATATCACGATATTTAGAAGTCAATGAAAATAGCAAAGAACATGCAAACGTCTTCTCGTCCTTTTTAATTCCAGCAGTTTGTAAGTCCATCAGAAGTTTATTGAATGCATATGGATTGTCTTGCAACAAAGTACCGGAATCCATTTTAAATTTATGAATACGCCGTTGTAACAAAATCCTGGTTGACACTGACTATTTCTGGTTCGATACTTCTACTCACTTCACAAAGTACATTAGGTGCAAGGGACAGTTGGATTGCACTCAATGCATCTCCTTCAATCTTTTCCTTGTCGGAATCCGATATCTTATCGGGGTACTTTCTGTCAATAGAACGGATTGAACCTTCCCTCCGCAGTAATACCATCATCTGGATTTTTTAGATTTTAAAGTTGTTGCGCCCACTAAATCAATCAATTTCAAACTTCATGGAACTCATCTTTACTTGTTCTTTCTTTTCTACTATAATTTATTTGAAACTACTAAAAACCAAAGTAATTCTTTTCTGATGTGGAAGTTTAGACTGTGATGCAACCACAGAGCATACTCAGACAGAACCTTGGCTCTAATACCAATTGTTAGCATAACCGTGAAATTAAACAACAAGGAAGAACAACAATATTTAACGTGGTTCATATAAAAATAATCATACGTCCATCAAAAAACAATTACAATATTTATTTCTCTCTACAAAAAATACATGTGAAATACCACAAGAGAGAGAACACAAATGCCTTATAAGGTCAGAAGGCAAGTGAGAGGGTGATTTGAAAATGAATTAACAGACACCTATTTATAGAAATATATTCATCATATTGATTACATCCATCACATCACTATGTGTCAAAATTTCAAGGTTAGGAGTATGAAACCATTTTATGCTTTGCCTAAATTTCACCTACCCAGATACGATGTTTGACTTTTATTTTATACTAATTATCTTCCTACTAAAATTCACGAATTAAAATCTTATAATAAGAGAGGAAAAGTAGCTCAAACTCACCGTAGTTTAGCGTTTCACATTTAATTTTGTATGTAATTTACTTTTATACCCATATTAAAAATTAATCTCTACAGAATGTTAGAGGATTAAAGAATATAATTAGAGTTAATGGAAAAATGAATAAAATACATGAACAATCGAGTTTCTAAAACCATAAAATTTAGTTTAATGTTTACAGAAGCAACAATATGTAGAGATGACAAATAAATTAACAAGATTCTCACCTAAATTTATGTTATTAATATGGAAAGAACTAAATCATATAGGAATTGAAAGGTTTAACCATGGCTTAAAACTTGTTGCTTTTTGTTTCAATAAATATGGACCATAAGATTTTGAAATTGATACATGTTATTAAATTAAGTGTGCATTGGACCAACTGGAGAGATAATGTATTAGAGAGGAGCCTCTTCCTTCCAGTGCCCACAACCCTAACCACAATTAAAAGACCCTTGGATTGACAACTCTTTCTTTCTCCCTTAAACCCAAATAGCTCTTTCTTCTTAACAATTTTAACACTAATTTCAATCAAATGATAAATTTTCCGGTGCAATACTAACTTGATGTTGAAGGATTCAAGTGAGAGTGTTGATTCTGGAAGTCTTCCCTCAATCCAGAATTTTATTAATTTAAAGTATTCTTTGTTTTATTGTTGATTTTATTTAGTGAAACTTTCATGATTATTGTTGTCTATGAATAAAAAGATGAAGAATATTGGTGATTTATCTTTCCAGGAAATGCAACATGTGACCTTAACAACACCACAAGAGAGTCAAGCTTCTGAACAAGCACAACAATTCATTGATGATGAATGGGCCGACAAGGTAAAGAGGAAAACGAAGATGAAGATGGCTAGCCAATTTTGAGGTCGAAGGTGATATCAGAATTTAAGACTAGGTTTTGACAAAAAAATGAAGGCTAAGAAGGCTAGCATGAGAATACTTTTAGGAGAATTAAACATGTTTTTGTTGTGACTAATTCAAGACTTAGCTTAGTAGTTGGATAATCTTGTATTGATTCACTCTTAATATTTTTAATTGTGCTTAAGAAAGGGTGAAATACATTGTGACTAAATAAGTTATTTTGAAATTAACTTATTTGGTAATGACTTGTTAATAAGTGTTATGTAAGATACATGTTGAATCTATATATTCTAAAGACTTATGTTATGCTGAGAAATATCATACATAAATACTATTAGACATTGATAGCGGTAGCTTTAGCAAATCTAGTTTAGAGGTTTACTACGGTCCATTTGATGATGTTGTCAATTTCTATAAACGCAAAAATCAATTATCACATTATGTAATCATCAAGGACACAAATTGGCTAGATGTGCAGGTGTTACATAAGTCCACATACAATGAAGTTTAAGTAAATTATATCTATAGTATTATCTATCGATACGAAAACTTTTTGAACACCAATATTAGGGTGGGTGGCCTACCTTCCTTTCTACTCTTTAATCAGGTTGCATTTATTTGAGGAATCTTTCTCTAAAATATTTGTTGTGTCAACTCGATCAACTCAATGACATATGTGTGGTTCTCTTTCATCACAACAAGGAGCAGAAGAAGATTCAAACATTTGGATGGTCAAAAGACTTTCAAAATCAATACTCCTTATTTATACCAAAAAATTGAAACTCTATCAGGGAAGAAGATAGAGCTATCTAGATTAAAGGGAGAAAGAAAAAGCAATCAATCCATGGGTCTTTTAATTGGGTTTAGGGATATGGGTAGATGAATGGGTCGAAGAAGGTATGGAGAAATTAAACGGTTTGGTATTTAATTTATCCAATAAGAAAATGACACATGATAATCGATAATAATAATAATAATTATTATTATTATTATAATAAGAATAATAATAATAACAATAATAATTATACTAATAATAATAATAATAATTATTATAATAATAATAATAATCTTTTTTAAATAAGGGGATTGATTTTAAGGGTAGAAATGGACAAAATAGATGACAAGGGGGTATTTTTAGCCCAATAGGTGGATGAAAGATGTTTTATTTAAAAAATAATTAAAGACTGGCTGATTTTAGAGTTGCCACTTAATTTTTAAAGGGAAATTAAGAAACTGATTTTCATAATATTAAACAAGGAGTCAATTGAAAATATTTGCAGGGGTCTAAGGTTCCTATTAATATACTAGGAAGGTTTTAGAAGTACCTAGTATATCCACTAATGTGGTTCTTTGACAATTAACTTATTTGTCTAACAATAGGCATGCATGACTAGTTACGAAATAAACAAATTTTATAACTTAATCATTCAGAGAGGAAAAGGAATATATTATCTAATCTGTCTAAGTAGAGAAAAACTTCTAAAAATGTTACAAATTAATTTGGAAAGACATGTATACTTAGTTCTTTTAAGATAAAGTAATATACATTAACTAACTCAAAATGGGTTTCCTTTGGGAAATTATGAGTTAAGAACCTTAAAATTAATTAGCAAGTAAGCATATACTAACAATAGAATTAACACGAAATATACTATAAGGAGAGAGGGAAATTTGGGACAATGTCTGATTTCTATTCGCTTGTGAAGTACTTGGGCCTAATTTCATGTAAGGGCTTTTAGCTAACATGTACCTGTCCTAGTTTAACAAGATAATAACAAAAAAATGATAAGGGCATAGGCCACAAATAACAAAATACAATTTTCCGGAATTTAGGGCTATTAGGCTCATTTTCCCACTTCTCGTATACACTAGATGTATACTAGTGTATACAATACCACATATGTGCTCTGAAACTTGTACGCCGAATTCAAGGAAATTATTGTTAACTCTCGATGGTGGATAACTTGAAGAGGGTTGAATTGGGCTTCCCTATGCCAATAAGAATATGCAAGGAAAAGGAGATTTGATTCAAAAAGTACTCCGGGCAGATTTACATACAACCAAAATAATAAGATAAGGATCAATAGTTAATCAGAACAAATATATTTGATTCATCTCTCATCAAACAATGTCACGATGTCGATGTTGACTTAAGAGAATATCTAAATGAAAAGTGGCTAACACCATCATAATCTTATAGTCATAGGCAACAAGAAGACAAATAAAAGCTTAGCTGATAGAACGTAAACTATACAATGCGAGAAAGTTATATATTGGTCAGTAAAATACAAAGACATATAAGCTCATAGCCTTACTAAAATGAAGTTTAAACAAAAGAAAGATATGACCCTAGAACAAAAGTAATATATATTTACTTATAAGAGAGGAACATTTTATTCTTATTCTTGTATCCTTAACACATTGACTATTTAAACTCAACATTTTACCAAACCCTTAGGATTATAATTATTCACAAGATATATAACATCTTGTAAACTGAAATGGCTAGGATTAAACAAAGAAACTAGTAATAGTTATTTTCTGAAAGAATAGGAAAATTTTGGAAAATTTCCTATGTGTAAAAAGTGAGTTTTTAGTAATTTTAAAATGGTCATAACTTCTAGCATAGGGTGATTTAGTGTCAGTTCTTTATATGGTTAGAAATACCTTGATAATATCTTTCCAGCGCCACCAAGTTTGTGAATTTTCGATATCATATGAGGGAGATATGCCTATCGGATGATTGGTTGTTGGATTGAGGAAAATCCAATCCGGATTTTAGTAAGGGTTAATGAGTCTTTTTACCCTACTATTTCCTAATTTGTTTTAATGGTTTATTATGTGTTAAATTAAGTCTTAAGTTAGTCTTTAGAAGATTGAAAACACTTATTGCTTGGGAGAAAAGAGAAGAGATGAAAGGAGAAAAGACCAAGATTTAGCCAAGATCTTTGAGTGAGTTTCGTTGGGGGTGATCCCTTTCAGGTATGTGAGATCTTTCTGTTGATGTTTTCTTCTACCCACACAATAATATATTTAATTCAGCTCAATTAGAGTAGATCGAATGATGATCATTGCACCTCTTGATGAGAAACCGTTGAATTCTTATTGGTTGATTTGTAATATTTCTTTGGTTGTTTGATTCATGTTTCCGGTTGTTTTATGACTCAAACAATTGGGTATTGAGGATTTTATTGATCCTAAGTTTTGGGGGTGGGATTCATGAGAGTTTGAAAGGCTTAGAATTGAAATCGGAGAAGAAAAGTCGTAAATCCCGTCTGACAAGCCCTGCGCACCACACCTGTTAGAGCCCCTCAGGGCACCCTATGTCTGACAAGGCTTGGCACACCATGCCTGCTGTATCCCCTCTAGAAATAAAACGTCTGTCTGGCTATGGCTCCCCGCATCTTTCATAGATCCAGGGTCACCTGGAAATCTCATATTTCCCCCATTTTTTCTTACGAATTCCTAAGTGATGTACCTATAATGCCTAGTTTATTGAAGCCCTCTAAAGTACATCTAAACATCATGAAATCATCCATAAACATGAGATCATGCCCCTTGTATGTATAATCCAATTCAAGAAAAGTTAAGAGCAAAGTCAAAAAGGTTAAACAGTCGAGTCTAAAAGATAAGAAGCAAGTCAAAGTGAGTTCTTAAAGTTTTCAATAGTATTGAACAAAAATATTTTCTTTGTTTTAAGGCTCAAGATACAAGTTGAGCAAAGAGTAATGAGTTGATTTTAAGTCTCAAATATTATAAGAGAAGTAAATATTCTCAAAGAGTTAAGTTTTAAGTGAAGCAAAGAGAAAAGAGTGAGTTCATTTCTCCATGGATATAAGGTAACTAAGTAATTCCCTAGTAACTATATAAATGTTTTTAAATTTAACTTAAGAGGGAACAAAGATTTCCTACAGAATTTTGAATTAGAGAAAAAAACATAGATTCCAAGAGTGATTTTTAAAGCTAAAGTTTGAGCAAATTATCTCAATTCAAAGAAAGGAGGTTATTTTGAAGCATGAGCCAAAGTATAGTTTGGGAGTAGTATAGAGCATCAAATTAGGGATTAGAGTTCATATTAACTCAAGTCTCTCTTAAGTTAGTCTTTAGAAGATTGAAAACACTTATTGCTTGGGAGAAAAGAGAAGAGATGAAAGGAGAAAAGACCAAGATTTAGCCAAGATCTTTGAGTGAGTTTCGTTGGGGGTGATCCCTTTCAGGTATGTGAGATCTTTCTGTTGATGTTTTCTTCTACCCACACAATAATATATTTAATTCAGCTCAATTAGAGTAGATCGAATGATGATCATTGCACCTCTTGATGAGAAACCGTTGAATTCTTATTGGTTGATTTGTAATATTTCTTTGGTTGTTTGATTCATGTTTCCGGTTGTTTTATGACTCAAACAATTGGGTATTGAGGATTTTATTGATCCTAAGTTTTGGGGGTGGGATTCATGAGAGTTTGAAAGGCTTAGAATTGAAATCGGAGAAGAAAAGTCGTAAATCCCGTCTGACAAGCCCTGCGCACCACACCTGTTAGAGCCCCTCAGGGCACCCTATGTCTGACAAGGCTTGGCACACCATGCCTGCTGTATCCCCTCTAGAAATAAAACGTCTGTCTGGCTATGGCTCCCCGCATCTTTCATAGATCCAGGGTCACCTGGAAATCTCATATTTCCCCCATTTTTTCTTACGAATTCCTAAGTGATGTACCTATAATGCCTAGTTGATTGAAGCCCTCTAAAGTACATCTAAACATCATGAAATCATCCATAAACATGAGATCATGCCCCTTGTATGTATAATCCAATTCAAGAAAAGTTAAGAGCAAAGTCAAAAAGGTTAAACAGTCGAGTCTAAAAGATAAGAAGCAAGTCAAAGTGAGTTCTTAAAGTTTTCAATAGTCTTGAACAAAAATATTTTCTTTGTTTTAAGGCTCAAGATACAAGTTGAGCAAAGAGTAATGAGTTGATTTTAAGTCTCAAATATTATAAGAGAAGTAAATATTCTCAAAGAGTTAAGTTTTAAGTGAAGCAAAGAGAAAAGAGTGAGTTCATTTCTCCATGGATATAAGGTAACTAAGTAATTCCCTAGTAACTATATAAATGTTTTTAAATTTAACTTAAGAGGGAACAAAGATTTCCTACAGAATTTTGAATTAGAGAAAAAAACATAGATTCCAAGAGTGATTTTTAAAGCTAAAGTTTGAGCAAATTATCTCAATTCAAAGAAAGGAGGTTATTTTGAAGCATGAGCCAAAGTATAGTTTGGGAGTAGTATAGAGCATCAAATTAGGGATTAGAGTTCATATTAACTCAAGTCTCTACGTAAACCATGTAGCCATCATGAGTGTTAACGTGTCATACTTTTTCGATGATCACATGAGTTTATCCAGTGGATCCCTAGGTTGAGTATGTTCTATGTGACGGCAAAGTACAGGACAATTCTGACAGATTGGGACGTTGTATCACTTAGGATCATAGTGATGTTTGTCGGTTAGAGAATCTCCCAAAGAACTATATCACGTTCATATATGAGTGAAGTTGAGTGGCTACTACATTTCTTTGATAAATTTAATTACTTTACTATTTTACAAGCTTTATATATATATATATATATATATATATATATATATATATATATATATATATCACATGTGCTTGTGTTGAGTAGTTATTGAGTTTAGTAGAGACAAGGTTTGTTCCACTTATTTTCATCAAAATTAAGTTGTTGTTTAGCATTCTAACTTGCATACAATTACATTCAATGTACTGATTCCAATTGACATGCATCATTTTATGAAGCAGATGCAGGTAACCAGTATAAACATCCAACGCGTAGTTGATTCAGTTTGAGCATTCAGAGTTATTGGTGAGCCACATTGCTTTCCGAAAGGTCTTTATTATAATTTTATGTCTTGTTCATTTGTTAGAATGTTGTGGGCTCTGTCCCAACAATCATCTAAGCATTAGATAGATAGTCAGCTTGTTCAGCTGAGACTCTTTTATTTCAAATATGTCATTTTGAGACGAAATTATCATTTAGGATAAGATATTAATTTAATCATTTTAGGATAATGTTCTTACTTTAATATTGATTTGAGTTATGTTTTCCACTGAGTTAAGTAGGCCAGGTCAAGGGTTAGACAAAACCAGCAATGGTCATTGGGTGCTGGCCACATCCAGGGTGTAGGCTCAGGGCTTGACATACTTGTTATCAGAGAATAGAGTTCAAGAGTCCTAGGGATTCTATAAAGACGTGTACGTGGAATCTTAGTCATTATTGTGAAGCGTATCACATCTATTATTAGGAGAATGCAACATTTAGGAATTTATTCACTTCTTTCATACTTATTTCGTGCGTTAGAGTTTTTTCTCTAAAAAAAGGTTTCCTTCTAATTCATACCTACACAAGCTTTCAGATAATCACGCCTCTATAACGAATACTCAGAGGTTGACCAACTAGAAGGAATGTTGAAGATAAAGAAGTACCTACTGCATCAAATGTGCAACCTCAAGAAGAAGTCAAAAATGCTGAATTACGTTAGGCTATCCGGATGTTAAGCCAAACATTGATAATCTAAGTCAAGCTACAAATAGAAGCTCGACAAAAAGGGGCTGACACTTCGAGGATTCGGGAATTCTTGAGGACGAATCCCCCAAGCTTCATTGGTTCAAGCATTTCTGAGGATCCCAAAAACTTTGTGGAATAGTTGAAGAAGATCTTTGAGGTGATGCATGTTGCTGACACATAGAGAGTTAAGCTAGCTATTTATCAATTCGAGGA
Organism: Solanum lycopersicum; assembly: GCF_036512215.1. NCBI lineage: Eukaryota > Viridiplantae > Streptophyta > Magnoliopsida > Solanales > Solanaceae > Solanum > Solanum lycopersicum. The sequence continues at coordinate 52,897,054 of NC_090808.1, forward strand.
CATTTCTTGAACTTGGTTTGATTACTGAAATGAGGGTAGAGGTGAAGATGCACCACATGCGAGTAGGGCTTGTATTTAAAAGACCTTCTTGGGGCATTTCATTCCCCGAGAAATATATAAGCCAAGTTACGCGAGTTCCTAACCCTTTCGCAGGATTCGCTAAGTGTGCATGAGTATGGGTCGATGTACACCCAACTGTCTCGCTATACATCTTGATAGTTAAGGATATGAGGAGCAACAGGATTTTGTTTGTTGCTGGCATTGCTCGTGCTTCAAGCAAAGAGGCTAGGGCTGCAATATTAAATGGGAACATGGACATTTCAAGGTTAATGGTCTATAAAAACAAGTTGAAGAATAAAAGTTGATGGACAAAGATGACTTAAGCTAACAGTGGAAATGAATCTAGTCAATAGAAAAGTGGTTCAAGTTGACCACAATTTCCAAAACAAAAGGGTCATGCACCATCATCTTCTAGTGCACCTGAGCCCAGAAACAAAGGTGAGTATAATGGACAAAATTCTAAGAAATTCAAGGCTAGACGAGCCCTATCCCAAGGTAATGTGTCACAAAGTGTTATTTGGGCTCCTATATGTGCTAAATGTTGTAGGAACCACCCCGATAAATGTTTTGATGGCTAGGAAGATTGGTTGAAGTGTTGTCAAAAGGGTAACTTCATAAGAGACTAACCTAAGAATAAGCAAGTTGGTGGAAATACGGGAAATAGAGCTCAATCTTCATAGTTTCACCACCAGATAGAGCTTCACCTAGAGGATCCACTTTTGGTACTGGCGAAGGGACAAACCGTCTCTATGCAATCACTAGCCGCCAAGATAACGAGAACTTTCAAGATGTTTTCAAGGGTATGAACAAAGTCGTTACTTTTGATGTTTATGCTTTGTTAGACCCAGGAGAAAGTTTATTTTTTGTAACTCCTTATATGTCAAATCAGTTTGAGATTCTTCTAGAAAAACTATGTGAACCCTTATATGTTGCTACGCTTGTTGGGAGTCTATTCTAGCGGAAAGAGTCTATTGTGATTGCTCTATTTTCATCTATTACAAGAACACTATTGTTGATCCAGTAGAGTTAGACATGGTAGATTTTGATGTCATTCTAGGTATGGACTGGTTTCATGCTTTTTATGCGTCAATAGATTTTAGAACTCAAGTTGTCAAGTTTCAGATTCCTAATAAGTAAGTCATAGAGTAGAGTAGTATTTCACCAGTGCCTAAGGGTTGTTTCATTTCGTACCTAAAGGCGAGAAAGTTAGTTTCAAAGGGGTGTATCCACCCCTTAGTCCGAGTTAATGACTCAAGTTTTGAGGTACCTTCCTTGCAGTCAATTTTTATAGTGAAAGAGCTTCCAGAGTCTTTCTTGATGATCTACCCGGAGTCCTTCCCGAAAGAGAGATAGACTTCGGCATAGACATCATTCAAGATACTCGTCCTATCTCTATTCCTCCATACATAATGGCACCAACAGAGTTAAAAAAGCTAAAATAAAAATCTAAATATTTGTTAGATAATGGCTTCATTCGACTAAGTGTCTCATCTTGGGTTGCTCCGATCTTGTTTGTAAGGAAAAAATATGGTTCCCTCAGGATGTTTATAGACTACAATCAATGAATAAGGTGACCATCAATAATAAATATCCTCTTCCTAGGATAGATGATCTTTTCGATCAGCTTCGTGGTGCTTCTTTCTTCTAGAAAATTCATGTTAGATTAGGATACCATCAGTTGAAAGTTAGGAAATGTTAAATTCCCAAGATAATTTTTAGAACCAGATATGGGCATTATAAGTTTTTAGTTATATCCTTAGGTTTGACAAATGCACTAGCAGCATTCATGGATCTTATGAATAGAGTCCTTAAACCTCATTTAGATATGTTTATCATCTTCTTCATTGATGACATACTGGATTATTCAAGAAATGAAGAAGATTATGCTAGTATCCTCATGATTATTCTACAAACATTGAAAGACAAGGAGCTATATGCCAAGTTCTCCAAGTGTGAATTTCTGCTTAGCTTCGTGGCGTTCTTGAGCGACAGTTTTTTTGTTGATGAGATAAGAGTTGATATCCAAAAGATAGAAGCAACTTAGAGTTGTCCTAGACCCACATATCCAATAGATATAAGGAGTTTCTTGGGTTTGGCTGGATATTATAGGAGGTTTGTAGAAGGCTTCACATATATATCATCTCCTTTGACCAAGCCGACTCAAAAGATAGTCAAGTTTTAATGATTTAAATCTTGTGAGAAAAGCTTTTTGGAATTAAAAAAGAGGTTAACTACCACTCCAATTTTGACGTTACCATAGGGTACTCAAGGTTTTGTGGTGTAATGTGATACATCGAGAGTTTGGTTGGTCTGTGTGCTGATGCAGAATAGAAATGTTATAGCTTATGCCTCCAGAAAATTGAGTTTTTTATGAAAAGAATTATCCAACTCATAGATGGGTTGCTGTAGTGTTTGCTTTGAAGATATGTCTTCACTACTGGTATGGTGTTTATGTTGACATATTCACTGATTACAAAAGCCTCCAATATGCGTTCACTGATAAGGAGCATCTCAAACGAAGGAGGTGGTTATAATTACTCAAAGATTATGATATGAGTATTTTTTTTACCACCCAGGTAAGGCTAATGTGATTGCAGATCCCTTAAGAATGTTATCCATGGGGAGTACCGTCCATGTTGAAGAATAAAAAAAGGAGTTAGCTAAAGATGTGCACAGACTTGCACATTTTGGAGTCAGACTTATGGATTCCACGTAAGGAGGGATAGTGGTTAATAATAAGATTGAATTATCACTAGTGTCATAGGTGAAAGAGAAAAAATACAAACACCCCATTTTGCTCGACTTGAAGGAAAATGTTAAATAAGAAAAGAGTATTGACTTTTTACCAAGGGGAAGATGGTGTACTAAAGTATCAAAGTAGATTATGTGTACTTAGGGTTAATGGAATCCAAGAGAGGATCCTATAGGAGGCTCAAATCTCACATTACTCCATTCATCCGGGTTCCACCAAGATGTACCGCGATTTGAGAGAGGTATATTAGTGGGAAAACATTAAGAAAGATATTGTTGAGTTTGCTGCAAAGTGTCCGAATTGCTAACAAATGAAAGTAGAGCGCCAAAGGCCTAGAGGTTTTTCTCAGACTATAAAACTTTCACAATGAAAGGGCGAAATGATTAATATGAACTTTATCATAAGCTTACAAAGATCTCGCAGGTAGGATGATTCTATTTTGTTTATTGTCGATCAAATGACAAAGTCAGCCCATTTGTTGACGGAAAAGACTACCTATTCGGTAGAGTATTATGATAAATTGTACCTTGAAGAGATGGAGAGACTTCATGGAGTTCTGATCTCTATTATTTTAGATAGAGGTGATATCCAATAAATATACTCATAGTTCTGGAAATCATTCAAGAAAGGTTTGGGTTCAAAGGTGAACTTAATCAATGCTTTTCATCCTCAGACGAATGGACAAGCAGAGCATACTATTTCGACCTTAGAAGATATGTTGAGAGATTGTGTGATTGGCTTGAAAGGGAATTGGGATGATCACATACCTCTCATTGAGTTCACTTATAACAACATTTATCATTCGAGCATCCAAATAGCTCTTTGTGAGGCTTTTTTTGGAAGGAAATGCATATCTCCTATTGGGTGATTCGAAGTTGGTGAAGCAGGATTAATAGGACCAAATTTAATTTATCAAGACGTGGATAAAGTGAAAGTGATTCAAGGGAGACTGAAGACGGCACAGAGTCGCTAGAAGTCCTATACAGATGTTAGCAGAAAGTCGTTAGAGCTTGAGGTGGACGATTTGGTGTATCTGAAAGTTTCACCCATTAAGGGGGTTATGAGGTTTGGTAAAAAAGGGAAACTTAGACCTAGTCCGCGGTATATTGGCCCTTACCGAGTCTCCTAGATGGGTGACAATGTTGCATATGAGTTGGAGCTACCCCAAGAGTTAGAATCGGTTTATCCGGTATTCCATATCTCTATTTTGAAGAAATGCTTGGGTGATACTTCATTGATTGTACAACCTAAAGATGTTGGGATTAAGGATAGCTTATTCTATGAGGAGATTCTGGTTCAAATTTTGGATCTTAAGTTTGCAAATTATGAACAAAGGAAGTTGCATCAGTCAAAGTCCATTGGAGAAATTAGTTTGTTGAAGAAGAAACTTGGAAAACTGAAGAGGATATAAGAGGTGATATCCAAATCTCTTCTAACACAGGGAGACTACAGATAAAGGTATTAAATTCTCTTCTTAGCACCTTATAAGACTATGCTAAGCATGAATTACTTGTTTTTGTTGGTTGAGTGTTGAAATGATGTTACTATCCTTAGCTTAGTGAAAGAAATCTCATTCGAGGACGATTATTCCAAGGAAGATATAGTTTATCATCTCGTAAACTGAAATATCTAGTGTTAAACAAACAAACTAGTATAGTTATTTTTTGAAAGAATAGGAAAATTCTGGAAAATTTCTGAAGTGTAAAAGTGAGTTTTTGTTCATTTTTCAAAAGTCATAACTTCTATCTCAGGGTGAGTTAGTGTCATTTATTTATATGGTTGAATTACCTTGATTATATCTTCCCAATGACACTTAGTTTTCGTAATTTCAATATTGTATGAGGGATATATTCCTATCGGAAGTTGGGTTGTTGGATTGAGGAAAATCTTATCCAAATTTTATAAGGGTAAAGATGTTTTTTCACCCTACAATTTCCTAATTTGTTGTAAGGGTATATTAGGGGTAAAATTAAGACTTAATTAAGTTTTTAGAAGATTGAATACGCTTAGGGCTTTGAAGAAAAGAGAAGAGAAGAAGGAAAAGGAGAAAAGACAAAGATTTCGCCAATATTGCTAAATAAGTTTCATCGGGAGTGATCTTCAGGTATGTGAGATCAATTTGTGATGGGTTCTTCCACCCACACAGTAATACATTTAATTCAGCATGATTAGAGTATATTGAATGATGAACATTGAAGTTTTGATAAAAAAGCGTTGAATTCTTATCGGTTGAGTTGCAGTATTCCTTTTACTATTTGATTCATTTTTCGGGATATTTTACGACTCTAAACTATTGGGTATTAAGGACTTTTGTGATCCTAATACTTTGGAATGGGATCCATGAGAGTTTAGAAGGTTTATAATTAAAAATGAGAAAAGAAAAGTTTGAAATCCCATCTAACAAGTCCTAGAGCACCGCTCCTGCAAGATCCCCTCAGGGAAACCTCTATCTGACAGGGTGTGGTGTGCCACGCCAGCCCGAGCCCCTCAAGACAGCCTCTGTCCGTCAGGCTAGCCCGCACCTCTCAGAGCTCCAGGGTCACCTGTAGATCCCATTTTCCCCTACTTTTTTGTCCGAGTTCCTAAGTGGTGTGCCTACAATTCCTATTGATTCTAACACTCTAAAGTAAATAAAAACATCATTAAATTATCCATAAACATGAGATCATGGTCTTTGAATCCATAATCAAATTTAAGGGAAGTTAAGACGTCAAAGAAGTTAAGAGTAAAGTCTAAAAGATAAGAAGCAATTCAAAGTGAGTTCTAATAATTTTCAAGTGTCTTAGACAAACATTTTTACTCTGTTTTAAGGCTCAAGATACATATTCAGCAAAGATTAATGAGTTGAGTTTATAGCTTATAAGTTATAAGAGAACTAAATATTCCCTAATAGTTATATCTCAAGTAAAGCAAAGAGCAAAGAGTGAGTTCAGTTCTCAAAGGATATAAGAGAACTAAGTAATTCCATAGAAAGTGTTTAAATGTTTTTACATTTATATTAAGAAGGAACTAACATTTCCCACAGAATTTTGAACAACAAAAAAGAACATAGATTCCAAGAGGGATTTTTAAAGTTTAAAAGGATTGAGCAAATTATCTCAACCCAGAGGAAGGACATTATTTTAAATCATGAGATAAAGTATATTTTTGGAGTAGTAATGAGCACCGATTTGGGGATGAGAGCTCATATTAACTCAAGTTTCCACGTAAACTATTTAGCCATCATGGGTGTTAACGGGTCATACTTTTTAGATAATCACGTGAGTCTAACCACCAAATTCACTATGTTGAGGATGTTTTTTGCAACGACAAAGTATAGGAAAGTTCTTGCAGCGTAGGCGAGACACTATATCACAACTTAGTCTCATAGTGGTGGCTGTCGGTTAAAGAATATCCCATAGAACTATATTTCTTTCATTTATAAGTAAAGTTGAGTGGCTACTACATTTTCTTTGATGAATTGAGTTACTTTACTATTTTGCAAGCTTTATATATATATAGCATGTGCTTTAAATTTCTTTATATACATACACTGTATTGAGTAGTTCTTGAGTTGAGCAGAGCCAAGGTAAATTCATCTTATTCTCATCAAGCTTAACTTGTTGTTTAGCATTCCAAGTTGCATGGACTTACACTAGATGTACTAATGTCAGTTGGCTTGCATCTTTTTATGATGCAGACGCAGGTAAGCATGATCAGCATCCAGCGCCTCGTTGATCCAACTTGAACACTCAGAGTCATTCGTAAGCCTCCTTGCCTTCCGGAGGGTTCTAATTATGCTTTTCAGACTTGTTGCTTTGTTAGAATGTTGTCGGGTCTGTCCCAACAGTCATTTTAGCATTTATAGAGGCTTCATAGACTAATAATCAGATTGTTTAGTTGAGTCTCTTTTATTTCAAATATGACATTTTGGGACTAAATGGTAATTTTGACTATGATATTAATTTAAGCATTTAATGAAAATGTTATTGTTTTAATATTGAGTTGAGTTAAGTCTTCCGCTGAGTTAAGTAGGCCAGGCTAAGGGTTCGCTCAATTCCAACAATGGTCATTGGGTACCGGCCACGTCCAGGGTGTAGGCTCAGGGCATGATAAGATAGGTCTCTATTGAAGTCATGAAACTAGCCAAGAACAGGGTAGATACTCGTTCTTAACAAAAGAAAACATAACTTACTTTGTGCGACTAAAATCCATGGTAACTTAACTAAGATTTCCGTAACATAGGTTAAAGCCAATTCTCATCATGTTAGATATGCACTCTTGTTACATTAGAGGTTCTACAATGTGTAGGTAGTAGAATGAAATGCTATCTTCACGTGGTAGTAGCCTTAGAAGTTGCTAAAGTGTGTTCCCTAAGTCATAAGGACTATTATGGTCCCCTAAATGCATGAATGTCTTGTTAAATGCCTTTAATAATGAATGTTGATTTATTGGGTTAGGTTGAAAAGGAAAGTACCCATCTAGTGTAGTCTTGAGAAACACCTAGGTGTGGCATGAAGAGGTAGTATAGGCTATCCCTCCATTTCATACTTAGGTGGATCTTGGGGTAAATTTAGGTAGAGGTCTAAGATGATTAAATTGTCTATTTGAGAAATACGTATATATGTTGAATATTAGTAATAGTTGAACGTGTCTATAATGTAAGTATTGTCTGGTAACGTGATGGTGACTTGTAATATGTCTCTTATACTTGTTTTCTGATGTTTTTACCAAAATAGCATGAAAAGCATGTGTATCAAATAAATGTCCCTTTTAGCACATTTTTGCTTGGTCATCAAACCTAGTTCTTAATTGTGCTAATACCATCTTCTTCATGTTTTTACTACAAAGTATACGTTGAGGTGGCTTCTAAGTTGAAGGCTTAGATCTCATTTCTCGATTGCTTGGTACGTCCTCATGGATTCGAGGATGAAGATGTATTATGTTTTTTTTATGCAATAGACTCTTGCAAGTTCTTTTAAATGTAATTGGCCATGTCCGTATGTTGTTGAGACATGTCTAAGATGTCTATGTAAAGGCTTAGTATCCTTTCGTTTTTTAAAGGAGTATCCTATTGGTGGTTTTATTGAGAATAGTTTTTTTCCGCACTATTTTAATTCCTATGTGATTAATGAAAGCTAACGGCTTTCTTGTATAGGACCTGTTTGTGAGGTCGAGTATGCCGTGTCGCGACTTGGGGGGCTCTCTGGTCTTCACATTCAGGAAATTACGAGGCAACATTTTCCTACTTGTTTTCTTAAGATATTAGGCAGGTCAAAAAATTTTAGTTGTATCTCTTACTCAAGCAGATACAACTCACAACAATTTTTCAGACACACAATGTCGCTAAGACTTAAAAACTGCCCATGAGTGCGTATCAGAGTACGAAGATTCGACATGCAATATAGAGAACGCACAAAAAACAATAAATGGTATAGGTTATAACTTCTTTCCCTTGCTTCCACAATTGTATAGGTTATAGATATAGGTAATTTAACAGTAAAACCACAAATATCAATAAATGGTCATGTTAAACAATTGATATTCTTAAGGGTTTCACGAGGCTGATCTTGATTTGTCATTCAAGATTAACTACCTTTTCCTGTTTCTGTTTCTTCGCTACACTCTTTTTCACTGTAGAAGAATAGATAGTTAATAAAATGACAAATAAATCAACACTTGAGGAATTATGCAAGTTTTTGTTATAAAGTGACTCAAACAATTGTTTTCATCTTCCATCGTTACACAAAACCGTTGCATTTGATGATTTTAACAGTTAATATTGGAAATATAGAACATAATTTCTATGGAAGTAATCGTACAAATCCACATCCAACATATTATGCTACAAAAAAGGGGTAATGAGTTTCCGATTTGTGGTTGTGCCACCATTTCTGCTTATATTACACATAGAATTAAGAAGGGATGAATGTCAGTGCATTAATCCTCCTAACAGACAACTTCATTTCTATACCCGCTAAAAATATCTTCAAAAGATGCACGAGTGTCCCGAAAAAAGTCCTTAGAGAGGAGTTTCCTACATGGTGTTGGCAATTTCCACTAAACTATCAACTAGTCTATTCTGTTCTCCGTAGATATGGATCCCCATTGGAATACTCAACTTCTGGAAGAGGCATGTGCAATAATCAAAAATTGAGGAATTATGCAAGTTTTTGTTATAAAGTGACTTAACTACTTCCTGACCATCAATATTAACTTGCAGGGGTTGTAAGTTATGCAGAAAAGTTATAGACAATCCATGTAAGGCAGCACGGAGTTATGCTTAAAAACATTTTTCTTATTGAAATTGAAGAAGTAAATCCTAAAATATATTGTCTGCTTCTATAATCAATACTCTTGTTCCTACAAAATTCAAGTTATTGTCCACCCGTGCATTTGTATTAAGCATGTAAATAGTTTCCTTGAGTGGTTTTATGGCTCATACGGGAATATTAGAGTTTCTATACTTGGTTGTACCAACAAGTATCCAATAGTCAAATTGGCCAGCTGCTACATCAATAGTGCCCTACTCGAAGCCTAGAAAGGATGTCCCAGATTGAATGGGATTTCATGATTGGGTTAAAATTACAAGACAACAAAATCTACCGGAAAGAATCATGAATCTACTTTCACTAACACATTCTCTACTACCCCCTCAGTCCTTGCAATGGATCTATCTGCGAGTTGGAGGATAATAGTGGTTCATTTTGGACAACCCAACCCATGTTTAAGTTACAAATATAAGGGCACCAAATTTATAATTTCCCCCAAATCAAACAACCCCCGGGCATGAACATTATGCCCAATAGTAATATGCATAAATAAAAGTACCCGAATCTTTCAACTTTTGGGGCAGTCTATTTTGGATTCTAGAGATGTACTCTTTCGTAAGTGCTACAAGTTTATACTCTATGAGCCTCCTCGGTCTAGCCACAATATCCTTCACTTACTTAGCATACTTCGGAATGCCCTGGGAAATGTCAATCAAGAGCAAGATAGTGTGAACTTGTTTAAGGAGAGAGAGAAACTTATCAAACCATTAATCTTTATTGTGCTTTATTAGTCTTTGTGGAAAAAAAGGTGGTAACTTCTTTTGACGAATAGTTGCCTCAACATTGGATCTTTTTACTGTCGCTTCCACTTTCTTCTCTTTGACACTTACCTCGTTGTCTCTTTTATTTGGACCTAATTCCTCTAATTGCAGCTCACTTCAAGTACTTACAGCTTGAAGTTTGGCTTGGGTTCGGCTTAGTATCACTAGGCAGCCAACCTTGGGGACGCAAGTTCAGAGAATTTTCCACTTGTGCAACTTATTTCTCTAAACTCATTTGGGACGTTTGGATATTCCTGATGTTCTTATCATGTTATCTATTCTAGTATTTAAATTTTTTCCCATTTCAGACATGAGCTTTAGGAATAGGTCTTCATTGGTCATCCCACCTTTTGGTACAGTTAGTTTATACTTAGGTTGGGATTTTTTTATTGTTTCCCACACCCTTTGTTACGGTGTTGATTTATACCTTGTGACTGATTTGATTTTGGTTTCTACCCACATAAAAAGTTAGGATTGTTCCTCTAACTAGGTTTGTAACTATTTCCATAATTTTGTTGGCCTTGGTCCCTTTGCAATTACCCACATAGTTCACAAAATCCATGATACCCTCAAATTGCTCATTTTCATGGGTTGCATTACCACATACCCACACCAATTTCCTATTTATCGCACCACATTTACAGATTCTTAATTCAGAGCAAACTTCTTAAATTGTACGGTCATGCTATATTGCATGGCATTTATCTTGGCATTTAAGGTCGTGGCTTGGTCTACATCTAAGATCCCTTCAACCTTTTGGGTTGTGGTTTGAGAAGTATCTCCTTCATACCCTTGGTTCCAATCCGATAGTTTATCAAGCAAGTCAAAGAATGCTTAACTTTTTATAGATAGGGCTTGTCCACCTACTGGACTATTGAGAAGAGAACGATCATTATACTCTAAACCCTCAAAGAATGTTGACCTAGTACCTCTTTAGTTTGCATGTGGTGTGGGAAATCATTCAACATTTTTTTGGTACATGTCTTCCCCATTCATTTGTACAAAGTTCAGTATTTTACCTCTCGGTTTGGTTGTTTTATTGGATTGGTAGAATCGACTCAAGAATTTTATTGTGAGACCATCCAAAGAAGTGATAAAGTTTGGTGGTTCATAATCTAACCATCATCTTGCAGCTCCTAACAACGAGTATGGGAATAATGTTAGTCTCACATAGTCCGGTGAGACCCGAAGTGGAATGTGTGTATCAGTGACATCCATGATGTTCCTAATCTGAAGTTGAGGATCTTCATGGGGGAGGCTAGTGAATTGCAAATTAATATGGATAATATGCACCGTATTTCTCTTTAATTCAAACCTCCCCCCGGTGGAGGTTTCCTAATACTTGATATCAAATTCACGGTGAATGGGACTGCCACATCTCGCACTAGTCGTCCTAGAATAATAGGGACATGAGAGAGTATTTCTTTGTTATCAACATTCTCCGGATTGTTCGGAAGCCTTGGGTTATTCACATCTCCTGGGTTATCTTGTTGATCATCACCATGCTATCCTGGGTGTCCTAACCCTAACTCTCCTCGATTCATCTTTCTTAGCAGATGTAGAACTCTTTCAGGTTCATTGTAAGGCTCAACAAGATCTCCCTACCGAGCTAGACCTAAAAGTAAAATGCATGAAATATACAAGGTAAGATCAAGTATTTAATACTTGAATATTGTAATTTTATAGTTAAGAAAATTGAATATAAATCAATTATTAAGTCCCCGACAGCGACGCCAAAAATTTGTTGCTCCCCAATATACACGCAAGTGTACATGGTCGTGCAAGTAATATAGATTCTTTGTAGAAACATTTATCGTTACCAAGGGACTTATGATCAACTTATATTCAAACATGATTCCAAAACTGAAAGTAAAAGTAACTGTTCAAGAGTTAATGGTTTGTTATTAACCACGACTACATTAACAACAAATAAAAGTAACTAGGATTGAACGATTTAAAGATGGTGTTTCAAAAAAGAAAGAGACAATTCAAAGGTCGCAGTATATGATGAATCTCATACATCATAATCTTGACTTAGAACTAAATTTGGTTGTCAAGTTACTATTTTATATAGTTAACTAGTTCTTGAAACGTGTGTTGCATGTTTATTCAAAAATATTTTACATAACATTCGTATTGCAAATGACATATTTTCTCTTCTTAGAATTTATCGGTTTTTACTTCAAAAATCAATATTTATACAATAGAAATTTTTATACATCTTCCTAATAAAATGAACACATTCTTAATTATAAAATTGACTAAAAGTGTAGAAATGATTGAACCATGTACAAATTTGATGATTTACAATTAAATATTTAGTTTATTAAATAATTCATAACATATAAACTTAATGTAGTGATAGAATTGTAATACTGAACTCCTGTATTTCATAACTGTTCACTATTTTTAGTTTTTGTTAATTAAAATTCAAGTTTCATAATGCTATGTTTTGGCATAGACAGGGTAAATATTTAGACTAAACAATTTTAAGATCCAATACGAATGGAACTAGAACAACTACATGAAATTAGATCCTTTATAATACTCTTCTCTCCAACTAATTAGAGAGAGTGAATATAATAAATATAACTCATGAAGATTATTTAAAAACCAATTCCATAAATGAACTGTAATCAACATATATATTTTGATTCCTACTGCACATGGTAATGCCATATTATTATTAGATAAAATCAAAGAAGTTAGCAAGTCATAACATTCTTGTAATCAACAAAACTTCCTCCTCTTCTTCAAATCAGAAACATAAAACATCTTAATGGAGTAATACTCTAACCTATGTAACTAAAAACAAATAAAAAAAGAGGAGCTAACAACTTAAATTTTGAACAAAGACGTTCATGATTTGATTTAGATATGTACACACGTTTCATTTATCGATGTCAATAACATTTTTAACAGCATCTGTATCCCCTTGTGTCGTGATAAAATTTTTAGCAGCCCAAGAATCCCTCATAATCAGACACAATTAATAAGTTAAACTTATGGTTATGAGACGGTATATAAATAATGTAAACTAAGGAGAAGAGGAGCACATGTGATACTGATACTGCGAAAGAGAACCTCAACGAATTTACCATGATTCACTAATGTGGCTATTTATGAAATTCTAAATTCACTGTTGGAAGTTTAAAAGAACTTCCAATCATTGAATTAGTTTAGTAAGATGAAAATTTATTCTAAAGTATTGAAAACGCTAAAATAAATGACAATTGCAACTAAAATAATCCACCTCTTCGTATACCCAAATATTTAATTGATTGTTATAAAACTTTCGTTATGCAATATATGTGTCCATTCTGGAGTATATTGAATATGATGATTCTTAATTAATGATATCAATATTTAATTAATAATATTTTATAATAATTTAATTTTTTGCAGGGGTAAAATAGTAATATAACTTTTTACTTTGAATATTCACACTTATAATAATATATGATTATATGAGTCGGGATACACACCTCTCATCGCCTACCCAAATGAGATACCTAAGTACAACATTGAGCGGGGATAAGTGAGCTAATTGGCGAGCATTTATATTTCATCCTATTTTGGAACCAAGCAAGTTGTTCGTATGTGCCTCTCTCCTCAACACATATCACCTCAATCTAATGGGTCGATTGAGTTCTCTATATCCTCTGGTCTATCTAATCCCTCATCTCTCGATTTTAAGATTAGACACTAAATTTATCTTATGGTGATAAAGCATAAAATAGTAAAATAAGAATATTGAAATAATCTGTGTTGAAAACCAAAAATTAATTCAAAAACAAATAATATTCAACATTCACTTCATAGTTTCACCCCTAGGACTATTAGGTTTAGCTACTCATACTATTCAAAAACCACGAAAGAACATTTTTCATGTGATTTCGGAAAAATAAAAGAGTTAGAAGATTAAATTTTATTACAAACTTGAATTATTGCTCTCGTACACCAATCATAAAGTCGAACCCTAACAATGAGGCCCTAAGGGTCTATTTCTAGTAATTAGAAAACTAAAGTTGAATTCAACTTCAATTAAGAGTCCTTTTAATTTCAAATATCGTCAAATTCTCCGACCACAAGGCTGGGGCAATGCGCCAAAATCGCGCCAGCCTGCATTTCCAGTGCGCCTGAAACAGGCTGCAGTCAAACGGGCATGGCACATCGCGCCTTTGATGCGCCAAGTCCGATTATATGCCAATCAAGTATCTCATCTGGTTGCATCCTGTCGTCTTCAACTCCTTTTTTCTTCCAACACTTGATCATTTCTCTTAGTAGCCTGCAAAATCACTAATCATGTCTATTAGTATGCAATCATCGCATTTTTGAGACAAGACATGCTAGTTAGATCAGATAATGTTCTAAACTAACGTTAAAGATGGGTAATTTGTCGTATTTGGGCATATAAATCCACCCAAGATCATAGACTTTTACTTTTTGTTCTTCTATTAATTGATTGTTATTGTAGTTCTTAATTTTGATATCTCACATCATCAATTGTCTATTGTTTTTCGTTTATCATACTATTTAGTTGATTCATCGCGCTAGTTGCTATGTTTGCTACACTTTTTTCTCCTTTAAACTTGGATTTATGTTACTTGAGTCGAGCATCTTTTGGAGAAACAATCTATCTACCTCATGAATATAGATAGTTTCAATATTTGCACTCATTGTACCCTTCTCAGGCTTTACTTATGAAATTTATTGAGTACGTTGATGTTGTTGTTGTCTTAAATTTTTCATGTAAATTTTTTAAATTAAACTAAAAAAATAAAAATAATTTTTTATAACGTATTTAAAAATCAAATGTATATTTTTCAAATTGGGAGAAGAGATTACAAGTTAGATAATCAAAAATCACCTATCAAGTAAAAATATAGACCGACCAACCAACAAACTATATAATCAAACATCACCTATCAAGTAATTATATATACCGAACAATCGACAAACTACTTAAAATCCAAAAAAATACAATAATTATGTTATTATGTATACGTGCTTACGGATTTAAACCTTTTTTTCGTGGCTTATAAATAGGGGAATACACTTTATTGTTAAATCTGTTGAGCACTTTTTTTTTACTATCCTTGTGATCGGAACTCAAAATGTTGTTATCCACATTCCAAACAGCACTGGTAGTTTCTTTACTTTCTATATGTTTTTTTTACTGTTAAAAATAAAATCACAATTATGCTTTCGACACAACTTTTTGTTTTTTCGCTTTCGATTGATTTTTGTGGATTGTTGTAGGATTTCAGCTGGAAAAAGTTCAAATTTGAAGAGAAATGTGAATATTTCAAGAAATTCTGAATATGCTATCAGTTGTTAGCTGCTTCAATTGGGTGTGATATGTCATTCCCTAAGGACTACACTGAATTACTTCAACAAGTATTCATCCATTAACTTTTGCTCCCCATAAATTTGCAGGTAGTGGTAGGGAAAGGGGGGAAAGGACTACAAGGTGGAGTAATTGATCCCTGGGACTGACTAAGCTACTAAAATTCTTCACTTTTTACACTCACATTACAATGAAAAGTTTTTTTAAAATTTAAAAGCCCCTTTTTCAACCAATTTATTGTTAACAATACTACGTTACCATTTCATATTTCCTTACCTATTGCAGGGAAATTGAGGTAATTATTTGCCAAGGGCGGAGATAGAGTATTACTTATGGATTCGGATGAACTCGACAAATTTTTCTTAGACTCTATATTTATATTTGGAGTTCCATTTAATATGGATACGTACTTAATTACGAACCTAGTAATTAAGGCAGGCTATGAATTTTGTGGCAAGTTATCATCTCGTAAAATTCAAATGCTGGCTCCACCTATTTTAGTTGTTGGTACCTTTGTCTAGAAAAAATTATAAACTACATTTTGTCTTTTGAATGTTTGTCGTGGTTTTTGCTATGTAACTTTAATTGCCTTCAGAAATGGGAATTCCATCCCGACTTGACAAAAGTTGTGTCTATGGATGCCCTGAGTAGACTATTTTTCGTGTGGATTCCTATCCGAAAGCCCTTATGAAAAGGCTTTGTACGCCTACAAGACTGACTTACCAATACTTGCTGAAATTCCTTAATATATGTTGATATACTTAGTCATTAGTCCTTGTATCTACGTATATCATCATCTCCCAAAGCGAAATACTCATTCATTTTTAACAACACTGAGTCCTTCAGCTCCATCAACATAGGATAAAGATGCTGACCCTTCTTGACTTCAATTATCATGGATTATTCAAAACTAGGGTGAACTGAAAAACCCCCAATAGTAGAGTCAAGCAACCTCACACCCAATCTGGCCAGTCTGTGTACCTCTTTTGCAAACTCCTTCTTCTCGTCCTCAATGTGGTTTGTGCTCCCCATGATCATCCTACTCAAAGCATCAGCCACAACATTAGCCTTACATGGATGGTAGTGCACATTCTTGTCATAATCCTTTAACAGCTCCAACCATCTGCACTGACATAGATTCAACTCCCTCTATGTGACTATGTGACCAAGTACTACAGGCTCTTATGATCCGTGCACACATCCACATGCACTCCATACAGATAAGGCCTCCACAACTTCAATGCAAACACCACACCTACCAATTCCAAGTCATGAGTGGAATAATTCTTTTCATGAACCTTGAGCTATCTAGAAGCATAGATATCACCTTACCAACCTGAATAAGAACACATCCCAAACTATACTCTAGATGCATCACAACAGACAGTGTAATTCCTGCCACTCTTAGGCTGAGTATGCAACAGGGCTGAAGTGAGTATGTCCTTGAGCTCGTGAAAAGTCTTCTGACAATTATCCGTCCATTCAAACATGGTTTTATTATTTTTCAAAGTTATAAGTGTGGGAGTAATGGAAGAAAATCCCTCCACAAACTTGCAGTAGTAACCAGCCAATCCCACAAAGCTACGGATAATGGTTGGAGTAAGAGGCTTTGGCCAGTTCTTAACAGCTTCAGTCTTTCTAGTGTCCACTTCTACTCCTTGATCGAACACAACATGGCACACGAAGGTCACAGATCTAAGCCAGATTCACCTTGCTTAGTTGGCATACAACTGATGTTGTCTAAGTACCTACAAGGTTAGTCTCAGATGTTGTTCATTCTCTTCCTTCATCTTAAAGTAGATGAGAATGTCATTAATGAATATTATGATAAAAGAGTCAAGGAATTCAAGGAAGACTCCATTCATGAGATCTGTAAATGCAGCAGGTGCATTCGTGAGACCAAATGACATAACCAAGACCTTATAATGACCATGACGGTTACAAAAATGTTGTTTTTGGGATATCTCCATCCCTAACCCTATGCTGATGATACCCTGAACGAAGATCAATCTTATAGAAGAAACAAGACCTTTGGAGGTGATCGAACAAATAATCGATTTAGGGAAGTGGATACTTGTTCTTTATAGTGACTTTGTTGACATGCCGACAATCGATACACATTCTAAAGGTCCCATTTTTTTTTCTTTACAAACAACACTGGAGCGCACCACGGGGATATGCTCGACTAAATTAAACACTTATAAGTGAGATCCTTTAACTGCAGCTTCAACTCTTTGAGTTTTGATTGAGCCATTTTATAAGGAGGAATGCGGATTTGTTTAGCATCGGGATCTAAATTCATACCAAATTCAATCTCTCGAAGGGGAGGGACTCCAGGCAAATCTTCAGGAAACAAATCTAGGTACTCATTCACTACGGGCACTGAGTCTATGAAAAGAATGTCATGATCTAAATCACTAACACTCACAAGATGATATAGTAACCCCTTGGACATCATTTTATATGCCTTAATATTTAAAATCAACGGATTAGGATGACTCAAATTGTACCCCTCCCTGACTAACTCTTCTTCATCAGGGAAGGTAAATCTCACCACTCTACTATGACAGTCCAAGAAAGCATAACAACTGAGAAGCAAGTCCATGCCAAGACTAATATCAAAATCATGCATGGGTAACTTAATGATGTTTGGACACATAGTCTTACCACTTACAACTATGGATCAATCCTTGTATACCCTATCATCTCTGACATTTACTCCTAAAGGTGTACTAACCACTATAGGATCATGCAGAACTTCAGGTTGTATTTCAAAAGTAAGGGAAAAGAGTGGAGTCACAAATAAAAGCGTAGACCCTGGATACAATAGAGCATAAGCAGAAGTTAGGAATACTTGCATTATACATGTGACCACATCATCGGACTTCTCCTGCTCATCCCTGCCCTTCAAGGCATATAATATGTTCCTTTTGGGAGGCTCGGCTGCTTCTGCACTCTGTGGTTTAGGCCTAGGGTGAGCATTACCTCTAGCCTGACCTCTGTGTTTTAGACAATCTCTGACCATGTGTCCACTCTTACCACAACCAAAGCAGACATTAGTACCCTGTCTGCACTCTCCATTGTGAGCTCGGCCACATGTAGCACATTTCTTCTTTGGACGTTGCATCTAACTTCCATCGCCCCTCTTGGGTTCAAGTCTGCCTCCTCTAGGTATTGTACTCCTCTGAGGATTAGAATTCCAAGAACTCTATTGCCCCTTCTTGAACCTTGGCTGCTCACGGACGCCAATAATGTTGCCTCCATGGCTGGAACGTGCCTGATCTTGAGGCGTAGGACTCCTAACATCACTAACGCCTCTTCTGTTGCGGTTGTCCTCTACCTGGTGGGCATGCACCATTAACCATTAAAGGTCCATATTATAACGGAGCATCGCAGACGTACACGCCTCCTCCATGTCTCCGTTGATTCCTGTGAGGATTCTGCTCATCTCATCCCTGCTGTTAGAAACCGGGGAAGTAACATATTTGGATGATTTTAACAAAGTTCAGTGTTCTCCCCATTCTTGCT
Source organism: Solanum lycopersicum (assembly GCF_036512215.1). Lineage (NCBI taxonomy): Eukaryota > Viridiplantae > Streptophyta > Magnoliopsida > Solanales > Solanaceae > Solanum > Solanum lycopersicum. The sequence continues at coordinate 52,915,816 of NC_090808.1, forward strand.
ATTAAAAATAGGGAAAGTAACATACCTTGGTAGCTTAAACAACTTTATAGAATACTCCCCCGACCGTCAAAGTGCCTTGTTTAAGGTTGATGAACTCCTCAACCTTGGCCTCCCTCATCTCTCTGGGGAAGAATCTCTCCAGAAATGTTGTCTTGAACAGCTCCTATGTGACACGCACTCCACCTAAGACACAACTATCTTTTTATATCTTGTACAAAGTTTTTGAAATATCCTTGAGCTTGTAGGAAGCGAACTCCGCCTTCTTAATATTAGTGTACCCCATAGCCACAAGGATCTTATGCACCTCATATACAATCTCTTGAGGATCCTGTGGTGTCTTAGCCCCTGTGGATATAGGAGGATTCATCCTTGTGAAATCTCATAGTCTTTCAGCTATGCTGTGAACCGGTAGGTTCTCACTCTGAACATCCTGCCGGTTGACTTGGGCAGTCATAGCCTAAGCCTGCATCATAATGGCATGTGCCATGTGGGTTAGAGATGCCCTAACCTCCACATCAGTCAACCCAGCTGGGTTGACTGGCATGGAAACTCCTTCAGTTGGAGTCTAGGGTGGATACTTGTTACCACTACCTTTTCTTCTCCCCTCCTCAGACACTTAGTTCTCCAAGTGTTTATTCTCTGAAAACAACAAGGATTCATGATAGAAACGTTCATAACACCAAGAATACATACATTAGGAAAAGCACGATAAGATCAGAAGAAGGGAAACTTTTCCTACGCATCATGCAATCTCTTACCTAGGATAGTGGTGCACTTAACTACCATGACATAGAAACTACTCAATGTGGTTGATGTCAACTCATTATCAACAAAATTTAACTTAGGGCTTTACTACCAACATTGTCACAATTGGAGTCTAGACCCCAGACGAGACCGGCGTCGTTGACCTTTCAGAGGTCGCAGACAAGCCTACGTACGTTATTCTTACTTAAACTAGATTAATTTTAGTGGAAATTTGAAATTTTTGTCTTCTTACTTTACTATTAAATATTTAAACTAAACATTATAGGCGCTCACAAATCAACCATCTAATATAGAGATAATCAAATGAAAGAAATAGTTTGTAGCTTCATTAAATGTGTACTTGCCAAAATAGCACCAATACAAAGTCTGAAATGAAATGGGAAATGAAATACTAGTTTACATGCTCCACTAGTTAAATCCTACATCTTATCTAGACAATAACACTACACAGCCGTGAAAGCTCCACGCCCGGATAGCTACAACGTCGTACTTTAAAATCTAACGTCCACCTCTGCCTGTACCTAAAAGTAGATATTTGTATGGAATTAGTTCACACTTGTACTAACTATAGGCATATGCAAGCACACACCAAAGACATGCATAATCAACAGTAGATCTTTCCTAACAACAAAATTATGGAATGTCATGTTAGTGGACTTGCCAAATTGAGATTAGGAAAGTTATTGAACTTTCAAAATTTGGATAAGAAAAGTCAATGGACCTGCCAAATTTGGATTTGGAAAGTCATGCCATGAGTGTATCATACCTCATTAAACTTATCATTTTGCAAACAACATATAACATATTTCACATATCATATCACATAAAGAACATACCATCTTTCATATCATTCATTCATATGCCATGAGAACTTGGAATCATGGACTTAACATGAAGACTTTCCAGAAATGAGGGATCAACATATGGGACCTCAACTAGGGAGTCTGGTTAAGCAAACACAGAGTCTACTTTGTTCATTCATACGTACTCCATTTCATTTCATTCATGGCCCAGTGTAAACACCAGTTGTACCTAGGATGTATTTTACTAATTTCATCAGGTTAGTTGTGCAATGACCAAGAATGACCTAATGTCATTACTTGTAGATAATTCACCGTTTGGTTATCCTATCTTAACACCTTTGGTATCATGCATATCATTATATGCATCTTTTGAGGCTATCCTCCATCTTTCGTAGGAAACATTAACTTTAACCAACATAGATCATGTGAGCATCATGAAATCCAGGGTCTCCCCCATACCAAAAAGAGGTGGAATCACCGGCTAAAGTGACTCAGTAACATGCTACCAAATATGGGAATTTAACCCCGCCAGATCCCAATATTGGTAGTATAGGTTCAAAGACTAGGATATGCATGGAGACCCATACCTGATAAGACGGACATTTTCATCTCATGAGAGTCACGTGAACCTTCGCCCTTCCATAAAGAAGGCATCACCGCTCATCGATAGCCTATCAGTGCTCTGTATAAAGTTCCATTACATTAAAACTCATACATCATGGATGTTTGCTTCTAGTATGAGGACATCATAGCTCAATAGGTGATTTCTCATCTTATCATTAGTATTAAGTGTGTTATCTCAATACGTTCATTAGAGTGTTCATAGAGACTGGTCTCTTCATTAACTTTACACTCTTATCGGTGAGTATGTTTTCGTAACATTTACTTAGGCTCATTTGAGATTGGTCTCATCTTTTAAATTAGCATCATATCATGTTGTCACCACATTCATTAGCATTAACACATTTACTCATCATAATTACTCACCCTTTTTTGAACGTGAATGTTCATTTCATCATATGCAAACGCACTTGGTCATTTAGTGAGTTTAACACTTTTACTTAACCCTTCTAGGGTTTCATCACTTCATTGTTCATTTCGTCATATGACAATGCACTTGGCCATTTAGTGTATGTTACCTTCACACTTTACCCTTCCAAGGTTTCATCATTTCATTACATACATCATAGGTTCACTTATTTTTAATTGTGTGCTAGACTTATGGGTCTATACATACAATCCATGAGGCTTAATTCATAGTTTATTAAGTGACACATTCTTACAAAGATTTTGTAGTACAAGACTTATGTATCTTATGTTTATGCCAAGGTATTGATTTTGATCTTTAGAGACAACATTCATTAAATATTTGTTTATGTATGACTTATGTGTCTATATGGAATTGGGCAAGAGAACCCGATTTTGAATCTCTTGAACAATACTTAATCTTATTTTAAACCTGATAATTGCATTTTTTCAGATTTGGGAGACCCTAGTTCGATTCCAATCAAACCCATATTATTTATTTCTTGTTCTCCTCTTCTTCTTTTTTTAAGGCAAGGAGGTTGTGGGTTCAACCCCCCACAAGCTCATTATTTTTCTTTTAGTTTATCTCTTAACTTTCTCACCTATGCAGGAGATTGCGGTTTCAATCCCCACTCTCCACATTTATTTTCTTCTTTATTTTTCTCCTAACTCTCTCATCCTTTAAAGAGGTTGTGGTTTCGAATCCCCACTGCCTCATCTTAGTTTAATTTACATTTTCTCCTTAACTTCTCATTCTGCCAAGAGGTGGTGGGTTCGAATCCCACTTCTCTCATTATTTTTATTATTTTTTAAAATTTCTCTTTACTCTCTTGTTTGGCCGAGAGGTTGTGGGTTCGAATCTCGCACCTCTCAATTATTTTTCTTTTTCAGCTTTCATATAGTGAGGTCTTGGATTCAATCACCACTAACCACACACATGTTTTAAATATATTTTTAAACCTCTTAACCTCAAGTATTCTTGCCGAAAATTCCATCACCAGGTGCTAGATATTTTATTAAATTTTCTAGCCTTTATTTAACAACATCCATATGTTCGTTTTGAGGTACTTTCACAATTCGTTTAACACATTCTTAGGTTTAGATTCCTTGTTGTTTTTTCTTAGAATTTTTCACTTAATATCAGCCACCTTGCACTTCATTTAACACAACAATTTACACACCTTATACATCATATTTCCTATCATAAAACAAGCCATTTTAAGACTTCAAATGGAGAACAACAACAAAAAATTTACACATTGCACCACATCATTTTCGGTTTACATGATTGAACATGCTTACTATTTTCAAACATGAAATCATAAGGAACACCATATTTCACACATAGCTACCCGCAACCATACCAACATGATTTCTAAACTAATTTAGATTTAAATCAGAATGAGACTAGGGATAAGCGGTTCAGCAATAAAGGGAAGAACCGTAGTTTCATACGTTGAATTTTGTAGAAAGAAATTTATCTTTGATAAAAGGTTCCAAGAGAGAAAACTCATACCTTTCAGTTGCTTTCCACACCTTCCAAGTGCTGCCCAAAACCTCCCCTAAACCTTAAACCCAAACCCGTCGAGAGGATGATGCAAACTTTTCCTTTCTTAAGTTCTCTTTCTTGCTTTTATATTTTTTTTGTAAGTTCTTTGAGTGTCGTGAACTTTTGATTGTTTTTTATTTTTTTTTCTTTTTTTGCAGCAAAGAAATCAAAATGGATGAGGGAGAGCGAGGTTTAGGTGTGTGAGATAGTTTGTGTGAGATAGTTCCCCCTTAAAACTATGATAGTTTGCAAGACTTAGTCAATTTAATTTAATAATTAATAATTCATAACCAAAAATCTGATTTATTTTAATTAATACGTGAAATGACCATTTTACCCTTAGTGGATAGATTTTAATTAATAAATAAATCACTTTAAGTATTTATCCGATTCATTTTTTTAGGATTGTTACACAACGAGGGGGATGAAATATTGAGAATCTTGATAAACAATGTTTGTGATTTCGAAGAAATTCCAGTACTCCCAATAGTTTGTATGGGGGGACTAGGAAAGATGATTCTAGCATAAATGGTCTTCAATGATCAGAGAGTTACTGAGTATTTCAATCTAAATATATGGGTTTGTGTTTCAGATGATTTTAATGTGAAGAGGTTTATTAAGGTAATTGTAGAATATATTGAAGCAAAGTCACTGGGTGTCATGGACATGGCTCCCCTTCAGAAAAGCTTCAGGAGTTATTTAATGGAAAAAGATACTTTCTTGTTTTGGATGATGTTTGGAATGAAGATCACGAAAATTGGGCTAATGTTAGAGCCGTATTAATGATTGGAGAAAGTGGTGTTTCAATTCTAGTTACTACTCCTGTTTAAAAGATTGGGTCAATTATAGGAACTTTGAAACTATATTAGTTATCAATTTTTTCTCTGGAAGATTATTAGTTGTTGTTCAAGCAACGTGCATTTGTCCACCAAACTGAAACAAGTCCTAAACATATGGAAATCAGAAAGGATATTTTGAAGAAATGTGGGGGTTTTCCTCTAGCAGCCAAGACTCTTGGAGGTTTTTTACGCTTTAAGAGGGAAGAAAGTGAATCGGAACATGTGAGAGATACTGAGATTTGGAATTTACCTTAAGATGAAAATTCCTTTTTGCCTGCCCTGAGGCTGAGTTATCATCATCATCCACTTGATTTGAGACAATGTTTTGCATATCGCGCTGTCTTCTCAGGATATACCAAAATAGAAAAGGAATATCTCATCACTCTTTGGATGGCACACAATTTTCTTTTATCAAAAGGACATATGATGATAGAGGATGTGGGGAATGAAGTATGGAATGAATTATACTTGAGGTATTTCTTCCAGTAGATTGAAGTCAACTCTCGTAAAACTTATTTCAACATGCATGATCTCATACATTATTTGGCTACATCTATGTTTTCAGCAAGCGCATCAAGAAGTATCCGCAAAATAAATGTAAAAGATGATGAAGATATGATATTCATTGTAACAGATTACAAAGATATGATGTCCATTTGTTTCTACGAATTGTTTTCTTCTTACTCTCTTTCGCTCTTTAATAGCTTTGTCTCATTAAGGGTGCCTAATCTAAGTAACTCAGAATTCAAACAGCTATCGTCGTCCGTTGGAGATCTAGTACATTTAAGTTACCTTGACCTGTCTGGTAATAAAATTTGTAGTCTTCCAAAGAGGTTATGCAAGCTTCAAAATCTGCAGACTCTTGGTCTATATAATTGCCAGTCACATTCTTGTTTGCCGAAACAAATTAACAAGCTTGGTAGTCTGCGGATTATTTACTTGATCACTGTTCATTGACATCTATACCACAAAGAATAGAATTATTTACATGCCTTAAGACACTAAGTTACTTTGTTGTAGGTGAGAGGAAATATTATCAACTTGGTGAACTACGAAATTTACACCTCCATGGTGCAACAGATTACAAAGATATTATGTCCATTGGTTTCTTCTAAGTGGTGTCTTCTTACTCTCCTTCGCTCTTTAATAGGTTTGTATCGTTAAGGGTACTTAATCTAAGTGACTCAGAATTCGAAGAGTTATCGTCTTCCATTGGACATCTAGTACATTTAAGATACCTTGACCTGTCTGGTATTAAAATTTGTAGTCTTCCAAAGAGGCTGTGCAAGCTTCAAAATCTGCAGCTCTTGATCTATATAATTGCCAGTCACTTTCTTGTTTGCCGATAAAAATAACCAAGCTTGGTAGTCGCCGGAATCTGGTACTTGATAACTGTCCATTGACTTCTATGCCACAAAGGATAGGATTATTGACATGCGTTAAGACACTAAGTTACTTTCTTGTAGGCGAGAGGAAAGGGTATCAACTTGGTAAAATACGAAATTCAAACCTCTGAGGTGCAATTTTAATCAAACATATTGAGAGAGTGAAAGACGATGCAGAAGCAAAAGAAGCCATTTATCTGCAAAAGAAAATTTGTGTTAGTATTAAAAGAGTCCTGCTAGTTAACTAAGAGTTGATAGTAAATAAGACTCCTATCTAATAGGATTGTCATGGTCTTTAGGAAGTTGGTTTTAATACGTGGGTTGTTGCTAGTTTTCAGGAGAAAGATTTGTAATCGAATTCCAAACTTTTAGTCCAAGTCTGTTTTTCTTATTTCTATATAAAAAAAAAAAGACTGCAGTAGCAGCATTGAAGAATAACAGTCAAGCGAATTTCTTTGTACATTTACTGTCTCTCTTTTGCTATTTTTCCTTCTTGAATCTGTTTTTGCTATAGTGGCATCAGAGCCAAATTAGATCCAACAAGAAAAAAAATATATAGAGTAATATTACTAGCTTATGGCTTCAGAGAGCAATTACAAGCAACTATTCCGCGTTTTGATGGTCACTATGACTATTGGACTATGCTGATGGACAACTTCTTGCAGTCAAAGAAATATTGGCCTATTGTCGAGAACGGAATCGTAGCTCCGGCGGAAGGCAAAGCATTAACAAATGCTCAAAAGATGGAGTTCGAAGCAAGAAAGTACAAAGATTTGGAGTTAAGGAACTATATCTTTCAAGTTATCGATCGTCCCTTCCTAGAAACTATTCTTTGCAAAGAAACTTCTAAGGATATTTGGGATTCGATGAAAAAAATTAACAAGGTACTGAGTGAAGTGTGCACAGTTTCAAACCTTGAGAAGACATTTCAAGATGTTGTAGATGAAGGAAGGAGTGTCTGTAATGAGTTAATGTGCTAGAACAATAGAGATTAGCAACAAAATGCGATATCATGGTGAAAAATGAGTGATGTCACAATTGTGGAAAAAATATTACGCTTCCTCACGCCGAAGTATGATTATGTCATTTTCTCCATTGATAGTTCAAAAGATATAGACGAGTTATCGCTTGACGAGTTGCAAAGTTCCTTATTTGTACATGATCAAAACATGAACCATAGTTCATCTTCTAAATAGAAGGCTTTGTAGGCTTCTACTAATACTCATTTCTCAAATTTTAGAGGGAAGGGGTATAGGTCGAGGAATAGGAAGAGGAGATCGAGGTTATATAGATGAAGGCAACAAAGACGACAACAAAAATTTTGGAGCTAGTGATGACCACCGTAAAGGCAGAGGAAGGAATTTTGACAAATTCAAAGTAGAATGCTATCGATGTCATAAATTTGGTCGATATAAGTCTGAATGATATATCAGGCTGCCTAATATGACAACGATGAGAAGTCAAATTTCGCTGAAAGTAACGAAATTGAGACATTGTTGATGACAGTCCAAGGAGAGAAGTAACCTGAACAAAATTTTTGGTATTTGGATACTGGCTGTAGTAATCACATGTGTGAAAGTAGGTGTTATTTTTCTTCTTTGAATGAAGACCTTCGTTCAACAATTAGTTTTGGCGATTTTTCCACTGCGAGTGCAATTGGGAAGGGTGACATTAAGATTAGAACCAAGAATGGTTTTCAAGAAAGAATCTCAAATGTGCTTTATGTTCCTGCTTTGAAAAGCAAACTGCTAATTCTTTGTCAATATCAAGAAAAAGGATATGTTATAACTATTGAGAAAGGTGCATGTGAGATTTATAATCCTATTAGAGGAGCTATTGCTTTTGTGAAAATGAGTTCAAACAGGTGTTTTTGTTGAAGATACATAATAGTCACTGTTGTTTGAAAGCAGAAGTTACAAATCCGTCATGGTTGTGGCATTTTAGATATGGTCATTTGGATTTTGAACGATTATAAGTTCTCCACCAAAAAAAATATGATTATAGGCCTTCCTAAAATTACAATTCCATCGCATGTTTGTGAGGAATGTGTTGTTGGAAAAAAACAACGTTCTCAATTTCCAAAAGGAAAGTTGTGGAAAGCTAATGATGTTTGGAGCTAATACTTTCAGACATTTGTGGACCAATCAAAGCGGTTTATAATGGAGGTAAATGATATTTTATTACGTTTACTAATGATTTTTCTCGAAAAAGATGGGTTTCTTTTTTACATAAAAATTCTGAGGCTTTTAAAGCATTTAAAAGCTTCAAGGTTCATGTAGAAAATGAGACTGGAAAAAAAATTAACACTCTTCAGACGGATCGTTGTGACGAGTATTGCTCTAAAGTTTTTAATGATTTTTGTAAATCTGATGGCATTAGAAAAGAGCTTACAACATCTTATACAACACAACAAAATAGTGTTTTGGAGAGGAAAAATAGAACCATCCATAATATTGTTCAGAGTTTGCTGGAAATTGGAAGAATAAAAAGGTTTTTTTTCCCAGAAGCGATATCTTGGAGAATTCACGTCATGAATAGAAGTCCTACATTTTTCAGCTAAGAACATGACTCCAGAGGAGGTGTGGAGTTGAAAAAGGCCTATTTTAGATCACTTTCGAACTTTTGGGTGCATTGCATAAGCGCATGTCCCAGATGAGAAAAAGGAAGAAGCTCAATGATAAAACTGAAAAATGTGTATTTCTTGATGTTAGTGAAACATCCAAGGCATTTAAATTATTTAATCCACAAACAGAAGAGATTGTGATCAGTCGAGATGTTGTTTTTGATGACAAAACTACTTGGAATTGGAATATGCAGCAGCGTACCCCATTCCTATTTGAGAATGAAATTGAAGAGCTTTCCTTAATACCTGGAAATTTAGAGGATTATGCTCCTACAACCGCTTAAATTACAGAAACACCTGGTTGTAATTTTTCAGCAGTTTTGAAAGAAAATGATTCAGCAACTCTGTCACTTCAACGTACTCAACAAAGGATTGCATGGATGTCAAACTATGAGGTAACGTGAAGTAAGGTAAATAATGATACAATTACTCATTTTTCATTGTTTGCAGACTACGATCCTACAGTCTTTTGAGAGTACTGTTAGAGAAGACAAATGGAGAAAGGCGATGGATGCTGAAATTGAAGCTATTGAGTGGAACGATACTGGGGAGCTTAGTGATCTTCGTATGAAACAGAAAACCATTGGAGTGAAGTGGGTCTACAAGACGAAACTGAAGGAAAATGGAGAAATTGACAAATTTAAGGTGCAATTGGTGGCTAAGGGATACAATATGGAGTACGGTGTGGACTACAAGTTGCAAGGCATGATACCATCAGAATGGTAATTGCATTGGCAGCTCAAAATTCATGGCCTATCTTACAGTTGGATGTAAAATCACCTTTCCTACATGGATATTTGGAGGAAGAGGTATTTATCAAGCAACCTTTTGGTTATGTTAAGGTCGGAAATGAGAATAATGTTTATCGCTTACAGAAGGCCCTTTATGGACTAAAACAAACTTCCCAAACTTGTTATAGTCGCATTGAGGCTTATTTTCGGAAAATGGGTTTTCAAAAGTGTCCATGTAAGCATACACTTTTTGTAAAGATTGGGGATGATGCAAAAAAGATTATTGTATGCTTATATGTTGATGATCTTATATATACTGGGAACGTAGTGCCATGTTTGCAGAATTCAAGAAGTCTATGATGGATGAATTGGAGATGTCTAATCTTGGTAATATGCATTACTTTATTGGATTAGAAGTGGTGCAATCTAATGATGGCATATTTATTTTCCAAAAGAAGTATGCACGAGAATTTTTAGGCAGGTTCAAGATGCAGAAGTGTAATCCCACCAACACACAAGTTGAGTTTGGCTTAAAACTAAACAAAGATGGAAGTGGAAAGAAGGTGAATAGCACCTTTACAAACAAATTGTGAGTAGTTTAACGTGCCTAAATGCCACAATACCCGACATTATGTATGCAGTAAGCCTTGTATGTAGATATATAGACAGTTCAAAGGAGATGCATTTGTTAGCAGCGAAAAGAAATCTTCGCTACTTACAAGGAACGAAAAATTTTGGAAATTTCTACCAAAAAGGAGAAAATTCAGATTTGATTGGCTTTACTGACAACGACTATAAAGGAGATCATGACGGCAGAAAGAACACTTCTTGTTATGTTTTTATGCTAGGCACGGGTGCTGTTTCGTAGTCTTCTAGGAAGCAAAAGATTGTCACTTTATCGAGTACTGAAGCGAAATTTTTTGCTGCTATAACTTCTGCTTGTCAAGCTGTTTGGTCTAGAAGAATTATTGAAGAATTACAATTCAAACAAGAAAGAGTAACTACGATTTTCTGCGCCAAAAACTCAGCCAACAAGCTATCAAAAAATCCTGTGCTACATGGAAGGAGCAAGCACATAGACGTGAAGTATGATTTTCTACAAGATCTCAGCGATGAAGGAACAATAGAGTTTTAATATTGCCGAAGTGAAGACCAACTGGCAGATATCTTCACCAAGCCTGTCAGGTTGTTTCCTTTCAACAATTTGAGGGGGTTTATTGGAATTGAAACTATAAAAGATTTCAAGAAGTTGAAGATAAACATTAGAATGAGAGCTTTTACTTTAAGGGAGGATGTTAGTTTTAAAAGAGTCATGTTAGTTAATTAAGAGTTGATAGTGAATAAGACTCTTATCTGACAGGTTTGTCCTGGTCTTTAGGAAGTTTTTTTTTATTCGTGGGTTGTTGTCTAGTGTATAGGAGGAACCTTTGTAAGCTAACTCCTAATTTTTATTCCAAGTTTGTTTTTTATTTTGCTATAAAAAAGGCTGCAGTAGCAGCATTGAAGAATAGCAGTCGAGCAAAATTTTTTCCACGTTTACTCTCTCTCTTTCTCTATTTTTGCTTCTTGAATCTGTTTTTGATATCAATCTGCACTCTTTAAGCAGATATGAATCCGAAGAAGTTAAAGTGCTTGAAGCCCTCAAACCACATCCCAAACTAAAATATATAGAAATCATTGACTTTCGTGGATTTTTTTTTGCTAGACTTGATGAATCACTAAGTTTTGAATAATGTTGTCTCTATTATAATTCATGGTTGTGAAAACTGCTCGTGGTTACCACCCTTTGGTGAGCTGCCTTGTCTTGAAAGTCTAGACTTACAAGACGGGTCTATGGAAGTGGAGTATGTTGAAGATTCTGGATTCTCTACAAGAAGAAGGTTTCCATCACTGAAATAACTTCATATAGGTGGCTTTTTTAATCTAAAAATATTACAGAGAATGAAATGAGAAGATTGATTCCCCGTGCTTGAATAGATGAAGATTTCGGATTGCCCTATCTTTGTTTTTACGACCCTTTCTTCTATTAAGAAATTACAAATTTGGGGGGAGGCAGATGCAAAAGGTTTTAGCTCCATATCTAATCTCAGAACTCTTTTATCCCTCAAGATTTTCAGTAACCACACAGCGATTTCACTACTACAAGAGATGTTCAAAAGCTTTGAAAATCTCAAATACTTGAGTGTCTTTTACTTGGAGAATCTCAAAGAGCTGCCTATCAGCCTGGCTAGTTTCAATAGTTTGAAGTGTCTGGATATTCGTTATTGCTACTCACTAGAGAGTCTCCCTGATGAAGGGCTGGAAGGATTAACTTCACTCACAGAGTTATTTGTTGAGCACTATAAAATGCTAAAATGTTTATCGGAGGGATTGCAACACCTAATAGACCTCAGAAGTTTAAGAGTAACTGGCTGTCCAGAAGTGGCAAAGCGGTGTGAGGGAAATTGGAGAGGACTGACACGAAATTGCTCACATACCAAATGTGTATATTGGTTAGTCTTCATCTATTTTTTTTCTTTGTGAGTTTACAACACAATTTATACTTTTCCCATTGGATGTAGTTTTGTGATTTTATTTTGGAAACAAATCAAATTTTAAGATCTGTTCGTATATTAACTTACTATGTGAAATATAATACATAATGTTACTGATAAGATCATAGTCCTATTTGTAAATTATTTTGGAAACAAATCAATTATTAATATCTAATCAACCAAGTTAGAAAATACCCTACCACTACAAGGTTGCTTCAAATTAAAAACAATAACAATAAAGAAAAAACAAGGATTTGGGTGATTTTCATAATTCAAATACAATGTAAAGTTATATTTGCAAAAAGTGAACAATTATTATGGCCAAATGAGTCATATTGCAAGAAAATAATAAGAGGATTATTATACTTGGCCTTCTCTTAAAGTATACATTTTGAAGAGATTTACTCTTAACAGACTAAATGATTCTTCCAATTCTCAAAGTAACTTATATTTCTTTACAACCAAAGATGCAAAGAGGTTTTCCAAATTTGTTTTCTAGTAATATCCAGTGGCATCATTTTTTATTTTTGCACACTAGAAATAGATCTCATATACTCCCGCCGTCTCATTTTATGTGAGGTAGTTGACTCGGTATGAAATTTAAAAATGAAAGGAAAACTTTTAAAATTTGAGGTTTAAAATGAATGATAATTTTTTTTTAATTATATCATTCCATTAAAAATAAAATGAACAATTTAAAATCAAACTAATAAAGTTACCCGCACCTCGCATGGGAATTAATATTACGTAATATATAAAATTTCTTTAGTTTGATTTTATAATTTATCATTTTGTTTACACGAAGTGTTACTATTTCATATTTTTGGGGAGTCAAATGAACATCAATCAATAATTTTTAATATTCTAATAAAAAAATAATTGTTGGTGAATGAATAAATAAACTGCAAAGTTTGAAATAACTAAAAAACATTCCAATTTTAACGTGTAAAAAGTTAAACCCAACCTTTTGCTTTACATATATCATTTGAAGTTTTCATTTAAATGTATCATAAGTATTATTAAAATTAACATTTAAGGAAGCATCTATCATATTGGAGAACAATTAAACTTATTAAATATACTTGAAAAAAAACTCTTGAATTTGTTTGAGTGTCTTTTTTTTAAAATCAAGACCAGTGTGCTAAAGTTCATTTTAACACTACACTTCTATTCCAATCACGATGTCCAAAAATACATCTATCACTGTCATAAAAGTATTTACAACTTGCACTAAAGTTTCTCTTCTTTCTTTTTTATTTCAGTTTTCTTCTTTTTTTCAGGGGTCCAAAAGGCTAAAAGGTGAGGGAGAAGGAAGCCGAACCTCTAATCGACCTAGACACATAAATAATCCTTGGAGTCGAGAGAGATTTGAGATTCCGTAAGTAACTCAGTGAGTGCTGCTTTGTTTGGGAAGACGTGCTCTTGTTGTTTCTTGCTGTTGCGTCCTCGACAATTCTGGTTATCCTCTCTTTTCTTTTGCGTGCGGCCCATGATGTTTTGATCCTTTCTTTAAACTTTTTCCATACTTCACATTGAATATGAGAAATTAATTTACTGTGTAGTTATTTATGTCTTTAGGATTAAAAGAGGTTGCAGTATAGTGATACTCCTATATAGGTCATTCGACACATCCTTGAGCTTATGTCAACAAATTATTTGTTCTTGTCTTCTTTTCCTGATTCACTTCGCACATCATGGTGCGATAAAGTTTTTGAGGTCTTTACGTGCTTATAATAACATATCAAATTTAAATATTATCTTCAAGACATGGTAGTACAAATTGTTTTAAGGTCTTTATGTGCTTACAATGACATATCAAATTTGAATTTTATCTTCAAGATATAATAGTAGAGATCTTTAAAGAATTCTTTTATTGTATCTTCAACAATTTTAGTAGACAAAACATGCACGATACTTAATTAATGTGTGTTATTTAACTCTACTAACAAATACTTATAACAATAACTTGCAGAAATATAAACAAGAAAATTATTCCCTTGTAGTACCTAGTGTTTAAAGGAATAGATCATCTCAAGATAGGAGGATTCCACTCACCATTGTACTGATACAAAAAAAATATGATGTAGCGTGCCACTTAACAGGAACAATGTAAATGAATATTTAAGTGTGAAAATGAAGCGTAAAAAGTACTTCAGAATTTTTGTTCTTTTAAAATAAGAGTAAATCCCTCTATTTATGTTGGATATGTATCATTAAATAATGGGAAATGGAGGGAAGATGAAAACAAAGGAACTTGAAAAATGATCTTATGCTTTAGTTAAAAGGCATATGTCCCTCATTGGTGGTCGAAAGAAAAATAGCTAGAAGAGTTTAAATATGGTAACACTCCTATTAATTGTTAAAGAGGTCGGAAAGAGGGACACCCCTCGCGTCGTCGTCGCTCGCTCGGCTTCGGCTACGGCTATGACTTTGCAAAATGATCGATCGAGAGATTTTTTTGACAAAGTTTGTTTTAATTATTTAATTAATTATTAATCTAATTAATTAAAAATTAATTAAATCAAATGAACAAAACTTTTCAATTGGTTAGTTGATAACAAGAATTGATTCAATAATTTACTTATGATTAATCGAAATGTTTAAATTTTTTTAAATAATTTGTCCCGACTCGGCTCCGCACGACCTATTTTATTTAAATCTTTTCCAGTTTTATTTGAATTTTCCACATTTGGAAATGTTTGTTTCAAAAGGTTGCAACTTTCAAGAACAACCAGGACCATTTGAAAGCTTGCAAACTTTCATCAACGGTCGTGCGGATTCTGAAAGGGTTATCAACCTTTAAGAACGTGTTACTGTTGAAAATAAATATCATTCAATCTTACGAATTTTTCCTTACGGATACTTCTGAATCTTTTTCTTCTTCTTCTGCACAAAAAAAATTTTCGTGTACTTTGCTGCTTTTGAGAGGATCGCTGACATCAGAGTTTTTGGTATATACACGCTGGATATTGAGATCTTTTTATCCTGGGAGGACATATTCCAAATCAACCCTCGGATACTAGAGGGGAATAATTTTCTTGAAGGAACATTGTGAATTCAGTGGACTTGATATTTTTCTATTCAAATTTTATTTCCAGTTTCTGGTACGTTACAAATTTTAGTTTTTTTTATTCAATTTATGTTCATCATTCGTATTGATTTTGTAAACTTTAGTTACTTCATGTTTCTGCAATGTTTTGTGAGAACAAGTAATTTCTTATTTTTTAAACACAGATTATCAACAATCTTAAGGAAATTATTTATTTTATATTAATCTGTATTTCTGGTGGAGACAAAAATCTTCGTGATTTTATACTGCTTGAAGTTTACAATTATAAATTATTGCTTGATAAGACTGTATCGATTTTTTATTATAAGAAAAGATAAACAACAAATGTTACAGTGGATATCACTGCACCAACCCGAATTGTAGTATCACAAGCATAGTGTCACATCCTGAAATCACACCTTATAAGTTAGGGGCAATCTCGGATTGCGACCGGCGTACTTGACATTTTGGAGGTCTTGTACATTCCCTCACATATCATTCATCGCATAAACATAGTGAAAAGTAGTGCGGAATTACAACTTTTCACAAAACATAACATAGTCTTTAAAAATCTCTTTTATATAAAGCAATAGGAAATACTAAGTCTAAATCTCATCATCTTAAGACAAAAGAATACTTGGGACACGTCCTATACTTCAATACCAATGTAGAAATACTTAATTTATTACAATACTTTGAATAAAAACATAAAAGACATATATTCCCTCGATTCAAAGGAGGACATACTTCAACTTATCTTGAATTATACTGTGGTCCAAGTCTTCCTTCCAAAAATCTCCTCACCTACCAGGAACTATAGATATAGATAAAAGCATGGATTTGTACAACCACATGTACTAAGTATGGCATAACGTATAAAATCATGAAAAAGGACATTTAACGGAAATATGTGTATTTTCATCTTTAAAATCATATTAGAATCATAAGAACAACATTAAGAAATTTAGAAGCACATAAGGAAACATTTAAAATAAGCATCACATTTTAAGAGTCACTTTACAATACTTACTTAAGTAGATCAAGAAGATAATGTCCATGATTGACCTCTTAAAGATTACCTAAATAATCCTTAAGACTTCCTAAGTTTGTATCATGTCCTCATAATCAACATCTTCGCTAACTAGAGTCATTCTCAAGATTCATCTAGGTATGATACGAAGTGACCATTCCTATGCCCCCTTCACACCTTAACTAGACAACCCTTAACTACTCTAGATAAGTACTTATTCGATTAACATACTTTCATACTTAACTTAAGTCATTACATTCATTAGTTCATTTAGGAGACACTCAACTCATAAAGGACATTCAAGTAATGGTCTTGGACAAGACCTAGGGACTCTAACTAACACATTCAAAGCCTATTGTGCAATGTCTAGATAGAGTCCCATACCACCACCAAAACCTCATATAATTCCCTATTACTAATAAGTATCCCACATGATGAGAATAGGCAATAACCGACATAGACCATGATAGGAAGACATGGAATCTTGATTTCTATCCTACTCCGATGACGTTGTTCTAATTGCGAAGGATTGAACTTAGACACATCCCATGTAGGCATATGGCTAAGGAATATGGGTATACATTGTAATCTATTCTCACTTTTTTCTAGAACTACTTTCCTTACCATACTCACTCGGTGCTAGCGTTCTTTATAATATAGTAATTCACACATTAGGTTCACATAAAAGGGTTCTATAACAAGTGCATAATCCCATCATATTTACCCTACCAAAGAAAGGTCCAGTATGTCTACCTCACTATGGAGATAAGAAGATCATGATGATTTTCCTAATGACTAATATGATGTTGTTCCAGCCAATTAACCTTAAGTCCACCATTCCTTTAATTGGAAGGATACCATTACATCTTACACTTCAACATCCTTAACCTTACCACTAAGTCAAGGTTTTCACATAAAAAACTCTCTTAACATCATTTGAGGTATCATTTCATTCATACATAAAACATTAAGAGCTTTAACATCCTAATCCAAGACTTCACATATTCATATTCATATATACATCAAGTAAGGGACCCAAGTCAACCAAGACAAGACACCACCTACTTCACTTTTAACTCATGATGCATGGCATTCTATAAGCACATCGAAACAACCATAAAATCTTCAAGTCATCCTATAAAGCATCATAAATGGGACCAATATAGACTCATATAGTCACGTACGAATAACCAAGAATTAACCTTAAGACTATACACACTAGGTCAAAGCAATAATCTAACATGATCACCTAAATAACATTAATAGAACAACACACATATAACTTCACATGTAAATAGATAATGTCATGATTCAAATAATCAACTACACAAATATCCACGTTACTTCAAGTAGTTTCCGACAAGGCCATGATCATCATATTGCATAAAGTAACGCCAATAAGGTCACGTCAATTCTATGTACGGCACATAACACCGCCACCATGAGTGGACCATACCAATAAAAACAAAATTTAAGTATAAATAATAACAAATTAAAGTAAATAGGGAAGCATACCACCACATCATCCTCAACACTTCAATCCAAAGTCAACTTACTCCATTCGATAACACAAGACCCTTACCCATGGCCATAACCAACAATTGAACATTATTGTCACAACATTCATGAATATAGGTCAAATTAATGAATATTATCGATACAATAAAACCTAGGTATCAATTTACTACAATTATTACATTAATGAATAGCCCACATAAAACTAGATAATAATTCATCAACATTAGATGAATATCAAGTAACTCATAACTAAGTCAAAAACTAAGTTTCATCCAATTCATGGGCTCATAGGTAATTTAGGTTAAAATCATCAATACTATATCAATTTAATCCATAAGAAGTGCTGAGAAACAATTGGTGCAAGAACCCATGGTAGAATCATGAAATTGGATGTTTCAACTTTGAAAACTTTAAAAACATCTTGAGAGTTGGTCTCCTTGATGAAATGAGTTTAAAAAATCAAAAGTCGTACCTCAATGATGATAATTCTTCACTTTGTTGAAAAAATCTCCACTTAATTCTTCACACCAAGCTCTTCCTTGATTTTGTTCAACGGAGTCTTAACAAACTTCTAAGGGAATTTTGGGTTTGTTTTTTGGAAGAATGAAATATTCTAAGTGTTAAGCACATATATACTTGTTTAAAATACCCAAAATAACCCCAATTCAGCACCATTACTCTTATTTGTAAATGGGGTGAAATTACAACATCACCCCTTAACTTAGAGTGAAGTTGCGCCTAGAGAGACCACCATCGATGGAGCGTAGTTCTATGCACGGGCCATCCTTCACCTTGTCGATAGGTTCAAAGAACTAGAACTAGTATCTTAGATCCCCAATCTAAGTACAAAATGACGCCCACCACCTACGGGTGTCGACCTGGCCACTTGTTGTCGATTGCGATTGGTATGTGCACTGCCTTGGGCAGTTTTTGCCACCAACATAGGTCTTTCCTCAAGGATCCATGAATGGTCCTTGGGGATGTTTTCCTAGATTTTTCCAACCCAAACATGACCCTATACGATTTTATCACCTCTCACACGAATTTCATCCCAAACGAACACGTAAAACTCTGTGAAACCTACTTAGACACACAAGGTCGTTTCAAGACACATCTTTCGAATGTAATGGACGTTCTTAGACGTTTGACCTCCAAACTCCAAGAAGCTTGACACACTGCCTATATATGATATAATAACTCATTAAAGGACCTTATAACCTCGTTAATCAAACATAAACACATAGAACCACATATGAGGCACATAGGTGACTTAGTCGTCGAACGTCTTGGTCGTTCCTTGATGTTTGAATTCCAATGCACCTAAACTCTTATACACTGCCTAATTAACACATAATAGAAATATTTAGGACCGTAGAACATTATCAACAAAATTTTAGGCTCTATTTAACCTAAGTAATTTTTGATGTCTTACAATCTCCCCCACTTGGACAACATTCGTCGTCGAATGACACTTTCCACTCTCCGAACACTTCCAATGCAAGAGATTGAACTAGAAGCTAATAAACAAACAATATAACACATAACCACGAGGAGAACATCAAATTCACACAGTCAAGATATTCTTAGCACAACAAGAAACTTGAAGACAACTCTATAATTCATTATGCTACAAAACTCACATGCTTCATTCTAAATTAAAAAAACACATCTTATATTAAATATCATACTTATATACATAAATTATAACCACATTAAAAATATTTTAGACCAAATAATCAATAAGTATAATTTCAAAAATTTTAAGAATGAGCACATTCTCGATGCTACAATGATTTTACAAAAAAAAAAATTAAAATGCAACTTTTAGGAAATTCATGATATAATCATGCTAGTATGCAAAGTAATATCATATAAATACATCTTACAACACATTCATGGCTTCATAAATACACGATGCAAGAAGTTAATGAAACTCAATTTCAACAAAACTATTAAACACTATTTACATGCAACAACTTCTGGGACTTTCTATCCCTTCTACTAACCATACTCCCCCACTTAGAAGGAAATCATATCACAACAACAAAAAGAGAACTTACCAACATCATCATCACTCTCATTGGGCTTCTCTACTTTAGTTAGAAGTGCATAGAAACGCTTATTTATTGTGCATTTTCCTTTCGAACACTAGGGGCATCTTCCTTACCCTCCCTTCCCTTAGAAGCAGTTATAACACAATCTCTCACCTTGTGTCCTTCATTACCACAACCAAAACAACTCCTGGTACCCAATAGATACTCACCATAATGTTTCTTTCCACATTTGGTACATGTAGGCATGCCATTCTTAGAACCACCTCTTTTATTAACCTTGAATTTAGCACTCCTAGATTCTTCTTGATATTGAGCCCTCTTTTTACACCTAGACTGCTCTTGATCACTAGCACCACTCCTTTTCATGCTTCTAGCCATCCTCTTAAGTTTAGACTCTTCAATCAGTTGTGCATACACAATGAGTATAGCTAGGGTCATATCATCATGTAGCATAGTTGTATGACATTGTTCTATTACTAAGTCGGTGACCCCGGTAATGAAGCAACTCATTTCATCCCTCGGATTAGACACAGCGGAAGGGACATACCTAGACAATGTTGAGAATTTCAAAGAGTACTCCTCAACACTCATATTTCCTTGCTTGAGATTGCTAAACTCCTCCACCTTAACTTCCCTCCTCTTTTGGGTAAAGTACTTTACAAGAAAAGCTTACTTCAATTCTTCCCACTTAATATGTGCCGATTCCTCCTGCCTATTGTGTTTCCATTGAGTGTATAATATTTGAGAAACATCCCTCAATTGGTACGAAAGCCAACTCCACCTTCTCCCTAGATATTACCCCCATAGCACTCAACACCTTGTACACTCCATCAAGAAACTCTTGGGATCCTCTCCCACCTTAGAACAAAGAAATATAGGAAGATTCATCCTCACAAAATCTCTAAACCTAGACGTCATAGTTCTCTCCACGACATTCACCCTTGGAACCATAATCAAATTCACTTGAGTAGTTACGGCTCAGGCTATAGCAAGCAAAGCCTCTCTAATCTCTTAATTAGTCAAATTTGGATAAATCATTGGCACCTCATTAACTCCTTCCACATTAGGGATATGATCACCTTGGGGAGGCACTTGAGCACCTTGGACACCTTGTCCATCTGGAGGAACTTGCTCAACTTGTTTAACTTGAGGAGGAATATCCTCATTCATCCTCTCCTCTTCCAACCTTCTAGCGACCATCCTTATAGTATTCATATCCTACAAACACAAACAAACACATTGAGAAGGATACTCATAGCATTTACTGTACAACAGTACATAGGAGTACAAAAGAAAAAAAACTCTATCGTCCTATGGACTCTTTCCCATAGATGTGTCGTGACTAATACGGATGGTCAAAACTCTACTAGACGAGACTTGAAGAGACTTTTCGATTCCTTACACTACTTTCAAAACCTATGCTCTGATACCAAGCTTGGCACATTCCAAAACCACACACTAGAAATTAGGGGCGATCTCGGATTGCAATAGTCGTATTTGACCTATCGAAGGTCTTGTACAAGACCTCACATATCATTAATCACATAAACATAGTGAAAGGTAGTGCGGAATTAAAAATTTTCACAAAACATAACATAGTCTTTAGAAATCTCTTTGATATAAAGCAATAGGAAATATTAAGTCTCAATCTCATCATCTTTAGACAAAAGAATTCTTGGGACACGGCCCATACTTTAATACTAATATAGAATTACTTAGTCTATTACAATACTTTGAATGAAAACATAAAAGACAAATATGCCCTCGAATCAAATGAGGACATACTTCAATTTCTCTTGAACGATGCTATGGTCCAAGTCTTCCTTCCCAAAAGCTCCTGATATATAAAGAACAATAGTTATAGATAAATATCATGACAAAAATCTTGACCCAAGACGAGACCGGTGTCGTTGACCTCTGAGAGGTCGAAGACAAGCCTACATACGTCATTCTTACTTCATCTAGGTTAATTTTAGTGGAAAATTTGAACTTTCTATTTTCATATTTCATGCTAAGCATTTCAAACTTAACTTCATAAGATTTCACGAATAAACCATAAAATATAGATATAATCAAATGAAAGAAAAAGTACATAATTTCGTCAAACATATTCTTCCCAAAAAGGCACCAATACAAAGTCTGAAATGAAAGTTTAAAGAAACACTAGTGGATCATACTCCACTAGCTATGGCCTACATATAATCTATATAATAATGGTAGACATCCTCGAAAGCATGAGGTCCTGCAATGTACGGATGAAAGCTCCACGTCCGGATAACTGCAACTTCAACCTGTAAGCTCTAGCGTTCACCTGTGCCTGCACCTAAAATTGTAGAATTGTATGGGATTCGTACGCACTTGTACTAAATATGGGTATATGCAAGAACACACCGAGGACATTCATGAGTAAGAACAGTTCTTTCTTAACAACATGATTTATGGAAAGTCAAGTTAGTAGACTTGCCAAATATTGATTAGAAAAGTTAGTGGACCTGTCAAATTTTGATTAGGAAAGCCAGAGACTTGCCAAATTGGATTAGGAAAGTCATGCCATAAGATTAACATGCATAATCATACATGTCATATTGCACACAACACATAATGTCTTACACATAGCACATATCGTTTTACATAATGCACACAACATATTACACATATCACATATCGTTTTGCATATAGCACATAACATCTTTCATATCATTCATTCATATTTCATGGGACCTTGGAGTCATGGACCTGACATTATGACTTCCAAAAATGACGGATCAACATATCGTCCCTCAACTAGGATCCTTCTTTAACAAATACAGAGTCTGCTTCATTCATTCGTACGTACTTCGCTTAATTTCATTCATACGCTAGTGTGAACACCAGCTATACCTAGGATGTCGTTTATGACTTTCATCGGGTTCGCTATGCAATAATCAAGAATGACCTAGTTCCATTACTTAAATCTAGCTCACCTGTTGATTATCCTATGCTAACACATGTTGTATCATTCATTTCATTACGTGCATCATTTAAGGCTGGCGTCATTCATTCAATTGGAACTTTAACTTTAACCGACATAGATCATGTGAGCATCCTGAAATCCAGTGTCTCCCTCACACCGAAAAGAGGTGGAATCAACTGCCAAAGTTACCCAAAACATGCTAGCAACATGGGAATTAAACCCCGCCAGATCCCTATATTGGCAGTATAGGTTCAAAGACTAAATTTTTTTAGGAGACTCATACCCGGCATGTCGGACAATCTCCTCTCATGAGAGTTACGTGAACCTCCCCCCTTCCCAAAACAAGGCATCACAACTCATATATTGTCTATCGGCACTCAGTATAAAGTTCCATTACATTCAACTCATACATCATGGAAGTTGGCTTCTAGTAAGAGGACATCATAGCTCGGTTGAGGATTTCTCATCTCATCATTAGTATTAAGTGTGTTAATCTCAATACTTTCATTAGATTGTTTATAGAGAATGGTCTCTTCAATAACTTTACACTTTCATAGGGGAGTACGTTGTGGTAACATTTACTTATGCTCATTTGAGATTGCTCTCATATTATACATTACACTTATATCATGTTGTCACGACAATAATTAGTATTAGCATATTTGCTATTCATAATTACTCACCCTTTTTTACGGGAATGTTCATTTCATCATATGCCAATGTATTTGGACATTTAGTGTGTTTCACACTCTTATTTAACCCTTCTAGGGTTTTATCATTTCCTTGTTCATATCACCATTTCATTACATACATCTTATGTTCACTTACTTTTAACGTATTGTACATTTATGGGTCTATATATACAAGCCATGAGGCTTCAATCATAATTCGTTTAAGTGAATCATATCTTACTAAGATTATGTAGTACAAGACTTATGCATATTGTACATATGCGAAGATCTCGATTCCGATCTATATCGGCAGCATTATGTATAACATATATTCACATATGACTTATGTGTCAATACGGATGTTTTGTCAAGGGAACCCCGATTCGAATCCCTTGGACAAAACCTACATTTTACCATTATTTTATTTTACTCCACACGATTTTGGGACCCAATATCGAGCCCCAACACCTTAATTTCCTTTTTATTTTTCTCTTTTGATTTCTCTTCCTTGGCCGAGGGGTCATGGGATCAAACCCCCACAGCCCCTTTTTATTTTTAATTTCTTTTTCTTTGACTTTTTTCGTGTTAACCATGAGATTCTGGGATCGAACCCCCACAACCTCACTTTATTTTCTTTTAATTCTCCTTTTCCGCCTAGAGGTCGTGGGTTTTATTCCCACGCATCACATTTCTTTTCTTTTCATTTTTTTCTTAACCTTGACTGAGAGGTTGTGGGTTTGAATCCAACTCTTCTCATTTCTTATTTTTATACATTATTTTCCAGCTAGGAGTACCCTAGTTTGAATCCCCTTAACCCATTTCTTCATTTACGATGAATAGTGTTTTTCACGGGTAAGGTCTCGAGTTTTGATCCCTAACGAACTCACCTAATAATACACTCATTTAAAATTTCAGATTTTTTCATCCATGTTTAGCCGAAACCAATCTTACAAGTTGCTGGAAATTTTTTCACGCTATCAGCTCACCTTCAAAAATATTTATACGTAAATTCATATGGTGATTCGTAGATCATTTAATACATTCTTAGGTGCATTTTCATGGTTTAGTTTAGCCAAGAGATTATCAATCAAATCAGCCACATTTTAACTCATATGATCATCACAATTTACATAAACATTTGTACATGAAATAAAAAGAACTAGCATACCATTTCAAGTCCTAAAATGTGACCAATAGCCACGGAAACACACCCAACACACGTAGTTGCATTTTAGGAAAACATTAACATAAGTCAAATAATTCCGAACATACATATAAACACATAATCATCACGAAAACACGTTTCATCCAAGTTTTCTACCATCAAACACAACCAATCTATTATTCAATGGGAGCTAGTGACAGGGACATACAACCGGGAACAATCCTAGTTTTTCGAATAGATTCGTTTCACCCTTAGGGGCCTCCTGGGAAAGGAACAAAGAGAGAAGAGAACCCATACCTTTTTTAAGTTCAAACCTTAACTTTCTCCACAAAGAACTCCTCCAAACACACGTCCAACACCAAAAGTTCAACATCAACTTGACGGACAACCTTCTCTTTGTCTACGTGATTGATTTCATTGTTTGTTTTCATCTTTCGTGGTGATTTCTTCAAATGTGAAGAAATTGGTTTATTTTTGTGTTATTGAAGTTTTTTTTGGAAAAGAGAATGTGAAAGAGAAGAGAGAATGATCTCGAATGATGAGGAGATAATCGTGAGAGAGTGAGAGATTTATTAGGCTTAGGAGTCTAGTTTAGGACTTAGTCAAATAAGGTTTTATTAAATGATAAAAAATCTGATTTACCCTATTTTTTAATAAGATAATAAATAATAAATATTAATTAATTAAATTAATTTACCATTTTAAATTAAAAACAATTTAATTCATTGTTTCGACCTAGGTTCGAACCTGGGTGGAGCAAGACTTCACACTAAGAGTCAATTTTTGGCCCTCTCTCCAAAAAATAACCCTTCACCTTATTAATTAAATAATTAAATATATATTTAATGTAATAAAGATACAACCCTTAGCCTGAAAAAAAACCATTTTACCTCTAGACCCTCCAAACCTATGATTTTCCTTTTTTATGTTCGGTAAAGACTCAACCGAGTAAATCTTCATATTCGGGAGCCCGACACGGTTGGACCCAACCTTTCCTAGCTTAAATAACTCCCCAAGTTAGTTGGATTGGCTGTCGTAAGGGTTTAGAGGTTTGTTTCAACGCGCATCAATCCTTGTGAACCTAGTCTAATCGTAGGCATTCTAGACACATTAAGCATTACTTAGCATAGCCATTTTTAGGGTTGTTACAATATATAGTACAACCACAAGTTCTAAGTATGGCATAGTGCATAAAATCATGAAAACGAACATTTATTGGAAATAATTATCTTTTAATTTTTAAATTCATACTAGAATCATAAGAACAACATTAAGCAACTTAGAAGCACATAAGAAAACATTTCAACTAAATATCATATTTTCAGTGTCAGTTTACACTGAGTCGATACACTATTACAGTGAAGTCTCTTCACTGTACAGTGAAATTGCCTTCTTTTAGTTAAAACACCTTATAGAATGTAATTATCCCACTCAAAGAAATCCTAAGGTTCACTTATGTAACACAATGAGAGACCACCCATACACACTCTCTATAAGTTTCGAAACAATCCTTCTTATTCGGGAGACCTAAATGGCTGGACCCAAACTTTCCTAGCTCAACTAACTCCCCAAGTGAGTTTTCGTGGCTGTCTTAAAGGTTCAGATGTCTGGTTCTACGTGCATCAATCTGTGTGAACCCAGCCTAATCGTAGGCATTCTAGACACATTAAGTATTATTTAGCATAGCCATTTTTAGGGTTGTTACATTATCCCCCACCCCTAGGAACATTCGTTTCCGAATTACAGTACTAACTATTTCGCATAATGCCAGCCAGATCATAACATAGTTACTATATATAATAAAGCAATAGCAACAAAGGTTGGAGAGATAAGGAAACTTAGGCATAAGAGTAGGAAGTCTAACCTAAAGAGATGAAAATATGGGGGTAGCGGGATGTCATATCGACCTCGACCTCCAACATATCAATCTCAATAAGATGATTCTTCCACAATAGCTTCATTGTGGCAATCTCCTTGTTCCTCAGCCGCTTGACGTGTCTGACTAAAATCTCAGAAGGTACCTCCTCATAGGAAAAAATTTTCATCAACCCCCAAACATTCAATAGGTAGAATTGATGTTGGATCACCTAGGCACTTCTTTAAAATAGACACATGAAAGACTTGATGGAGAAAAACTAGTTCTGCAGACAATGCCAACTCATAGGACACCTCTCCCACAAGCTGTAGGATCTCATACGACCCAACATACCTCAGACTCAGTTTCCCCTTCCTGACAAACCTCATCACCCCCTTCATAGGTGATACCCTCAAATAGACCTGGTGACCAACATCAAACTCTAAGGGCTGTTTTCGGTTATTTGCATAAGACTTATGCCGACTGTAAGCAGTATCCAACCTATCCCTAATCACCCAGCCTTCTCTAAAGCTTCATGAATGATCTCTTGATTCAAAATTGATAATTTTCTAACCTCGAACAACCCACCTGGAGACCTACACCTCCTCCCATACATTGCCTCAAATGGTGCAATCCCAATGCTGGAGTTGTAGCTATTATTATATGCAAACTCTATAAAAGGCAGATGATCATCCCAACTATCCTTGAATTCAATCACACACTCCCTCAACATGTTCTTCAATGTATTAATGGTGCGATCTGCCATCCCATCAGTCTGAGTATAAAAGGAATTACTTAGCTTCACCTGTGTGCCTAAGCTACCCTTGAAGGATCTCCAGAAATAAGAAGTGAACTGAGCTCCTCTATCTGAAATGATAGAAAAAGGAATCCCATTCCATGTCACAACCTCATCAATGTAGAGTTTCGCATAATCCTAGGCTTTGTAAGTAGACTTCACAGTGATACAGTAGGATGACTTAGTCATCCTGTCCATAGTAACCCATACGGAGTGATATGGTCTCCTAGTCTTTGGAAGAGTAACCACGAAGTCCATATTAATGTTCTCCCATTTCCTCATCAAAAGCTATCAAAACACTTACTTAAGTAGATCAAGAAGATAATGTCCATTATTGACCTCTTTAAGAATACCTAAATAATTCTTAAGACTTCCTAAGTTTGGAGCATGTCCGCATAATCAACATCTTCCCTAACTAGAGTCATTCTTAAGACTCATCTAGGTAAGATACAAAGTGACAATTTCTATGTCCCATTAACACCTTAACTAGACATTAACTACTCTAGATAAGTACTTATTCCATTAACATACTTTCATACTTAACTTAAGTCATTACATTCATTAGTTCATTTAGGAGTCACTCAAAACATAAAGGACATTCAAGTAATGGTCTTGGACAAGACCTTGGGACTCAAACTAACACCTTCAAAGCTTATTATGCAATGTCTAGATAGCGTGCCATACCACCATCTAAACCTCATAGAACTTCTCTTGTACTAGTATATATCCCACATGATGAGAATAGACAATAACCGACATAAACCATGATATATATACATGGAATCTGGATTTCTATTGTACTTCGATAAAGTTATTCTAATTTCAAAGGGTAGAACTTAGACACATTCCATATCGGTACATGGTTAAGGAATATGAAGGCATACTTTGTAATCTAGTCTCACTCTTTAACATGAACTACTTCCCTTACCATACTCACTCGGTACTAGCCTTATTTCTCGTAGAGTAATTCACATATTAGGTTCACATAAAAGGATTCCATAACAAGTTCATAGCCCAATCATATTTACCCTACAAATGAAAAGTTCACCAGGGCTGCTTCACAATGGCGACAAGAAGCTCATGATGATTTTCCTAATGATTAATATGATGTCGTTCCTGCCAATTAACCTTAAGTCCATCTTTTCTTTACTTTGAAGGATAAAATTAAAACTTATGACTTAAACATTCTTAACCTTACTACTAAGTCAAGGTTTTGACATAAAAAACTCTATTAACATCATTTAAGGTCTCATGTCATTCATACATGCAGGACTAAGATCTTTAACATCCTATGTAGGGACTTCACATATTCATATTCATATATACATCAAGTAAGTGATCCAAGTCAACCAAGACAAGACACCATATACTTCACCTTTAACTCATAATGCATGTAATTCTAAAAGCACATAGAAACAACCCTAACATCTTCAAGTCAAACTATAAAACATCATCAATGGGACCAATATAGACTCATATATTCAAGAACGAATAACCAAGACTCAACCTTAAGACTATACACACAAGGTAAAAGTCATAGTCTAACATGATAACCTAAATAACATTAATACAAAAACACACATATGACTTTACATGTAAATAGATAATGTCATGATTCACATAATGTATTTAGAAAATTGCCACATCACTTCAAGTAGTTTCCGAAAAGTCCATGATCATCATATTGCATAAAGTAACGCCGATAAGGCCACGTCAATTGCAAGTAAGGCAAATAACACCGCCATCATTAGTTTACCATACAAATAAAAACATAATTTAAGTATAAATAATAACTAAATAAATGAAATAGCTCTGCATACCCCACATCATACTCAACACTTCAATCCAAAGTCAACTTACTTAATTCGATAACGCAAGACCCTTACCCAAGGCCATAACCAACAATTCAACATAATTATCACAATATTCATAAATATAGCTAAAATTAATGCATATTCATCAATCTAATACAACCTAGGTATCAATTTACTACAATTAGTACATCAATGAATATCCCACATAAAACTACATATGAATTCATCCACATTCGATCAATATCAAGTAACCCATAAGTTAGTCACATCTAGGGTTCATCCAATTCATGGGTTAATAGATAATTCAGGTTAAAATAATCAATACAATATCAATTTAATCAATAATAGGTTTTTAAAAACAATTGATGCAAGAACCCATGGTAGAATCATGAAATTGGACAATTCAACTTTGAAAACTTTACAAAACATCTTGAGAGTTGGGATCCTTGCTGAAGCGAGCTTCAAGGATAAAGAGTCATACAAAAATGATGATAATTCTTCTCTTCAAGAATCTCTACTTAATTCTTCACACCAAGCTCTTCCTTGATTTTGGACTTAATGGACTCTTAAAGAACTTTTAGTGGATTTTAGGGTTTTTTGTTTGGAAGAGTGAAATCTTCTAAGTGTTAAAGACTTATATACATGATTAAAATATCCAAAAGACCCCTAATTAACCACCTATACTCTTAATTGTATATGGGGTGAAATTACAGCATCAACCCTCAAATTATAGTCAAATTGCGTGCAAACAGACCACCATTGACGGTTGCCCATCGATAGGGCGTAGGTCCATGCACGGGCCGTCCTGGCCTTCGTAGATGGGTTCAGTGACCTTGAACTAGTATCTTAGCTCCCCATGATATGTACTAAACGACGCCCACTAACTACGAGGCGTCTACCAGGCCACTGGCCGTTGGTTGCCATCCGTAGGTGGACTGCCTTTGGCAGTTTTGGCCACCAATATGGCTCCTTCCTCAAGGACCCTTGGTTGTTCCTTGGGGATGTTTTCCCGAACGTTTACAATCCAAACATGATTGTATACTATTTTATCACCCCTCACATGAATTTCATCCAAAAAAACACGTAAAAATTGGCGAAACATGTTTATAAACACAAGGTTGTTTCAAGGCACATCTTTTGAACGCCATGGACCTTTGACCTCCAAACTCTACAAAATTTGATAGCCGTCCTATATATGATATAATAGCTCATTTAAAGAACTTATAAGCTAGTAAATAACACATAAACACTTAAAACACATATGATGCACATAGGTTACTTAATCGTCAAACGTTTGGTCGTCCCTTGACGATTGGCTTCCAATGCACCCGAAACCTTAGACATGCCTCATTAACAAATAATAGACCTTTTTAGGACCTTAGAACATCATGGCCAACATGTTAGGGTCTAGTTAACCTACATCATTTTTAGGTCTAACATATAGAAATCAGGTAAATTCACTTGTGTGAATTTCAAAAGATGGAAACAACAGATATTTTTCTTGCTTACCACTCTTGGTTTGTAGAAATTCACCAGCAAAAAAACTTCAGATAACGTATTTAAGGGATATATTTTGAGTTCTTTTAAGGATTACTTATATATTGTCTATAGTGCAATGAAAACTTTAAAGAGTTGTGGGATGCACTTGCGAATAAATATAAGATAGAAGATGCATGCTAGTGAAAATCAGTTGTGGCAATGTTTTTTGACTGTAAAATGGTACATAATGAAATAGTTGGATTACAAGAGAAGGAAAATCAACTTATAGTCCATGATCTGATTGCTGAACATATGGTAGTAAATGAAGTTTTTCAAGTGGCTGTAATGATCGAAAAGTTTCCACCTTCGTGGAAAGACATTAAGAATTATCTAAAGCACAAGTGTAAAGAAATAAATCTTCAAGATATTGTGATTCAGATCAAGATTGAAGAAGATAAAAAAACTGCTGAAAAGAAGTATCGTAACAGTTCGACAATAATTGGAGTTAATATTGTAAAAGAAGCTTCTACCAAAGACAATAAGAGAAAGAAGTCCAACGGACAGAAGTCAAACCAGGTGAAGAAGAAATTCAAGGGCAACTATTACATTTGTGGTATGGCTGGTCAAAGGTATTTTGACTATCGTGCTCCAAGAAAGGACAAAGAAAAAAGTGAAGAAACATTGTGGAAAAGATGGAAGATACAGATAACTTGTGTGCAATAATCTCGGAGTATAACTTAGTCAGAAATCCAAAGGAGTAGTTTCTTGACTCAAGTGCCACCCAACATATTTGTTCTGCGAAAGAAGCCTTTCTCGACTCAAGTACCATGCGACATATTTGTTCTGCGAAAGAACCCTTTGCAACTACACTCTTGCTGAGTATGATAAAGATTTGTTAATGGGAAACACAACAACATTAAGGATTGCTGGAACTGGGAAAATAATGTTAAAAATAGAATCAGAAAAAGTGTTGACTTTGAACAGTGTCCTACGTGTCCCTACTATTAAGAAGAATTTAGTTTTTGTTGCAATACTTGTTAATAAAAATGTAATTGTGTCCTAGTAAGTAATAAAGTTGTTATAAGTAAGATTGGTTGTTCATAGGAAAGGGCTACCTCAGTGAGGGACTATTCAAACTAAATGTAATGGTTTTTAATAGTATTAAAAAGAATTATTCTTCTATCTACTTATTGGAGTCAAATGATTTATGGCATGCCCATATGGGACATGTAAATAACAAATCCTTGATAAAATTAGTTACTTTAGAAGTATTGACTTATTAACAATGTGACGAATCAAAATGCAAAATTTGTGTGGAAAGTGATTTATTAAACATACTTATAATTTTGTTGAAAGAAATTAAATACAAATAGATCTAATTCACACAGATATATGCGAAATATATATATGTGTGTATATATATATATATATATATATATATATAGACAAGGTAAGTTCATCTAATCTTCTCAAGCTTAAGTCGTCGTTTAGGTATCCAACTCCCATACTCGTACATTCAAGGTATTGATGACAGTTTGCCTGCATCGTTTAATGATTTAGACGCATGTACCCAGATCAGCACATAGGGCTTCTTTGATTCCAAATTGAGTTTTTGAGTTTTTGGGGAACCTCCTTGCATTCTAGAAGACATCATTTATTTCTACATTAGTTTAGCTTTTAGGATTTTATGGGGTCTCTGTCAACATCCCTCTCTAGGAAGTTAGAGGCTTCATAGACTAAATTATTTTACTTGAAGTGTTTTTAGTTATTAAGACTCAAGTTCCATTCTTGCCAAAATTATGACATGATGTATTTTTCTTTTATAATGTGTACTCATGTCAAAGTTGAGGTTTTGTATTTTGCTGATTTAAGTAGCTAGTCCAGAGGTTCCCTTGAGAACCTACAATGGTCTTCGTGTGCCGGTCTAGCCCAGGGTGTAGGTTCGCTGCGTAACAAACTTGGTATCTGAGCACAGAGTTCAAGAGTCCTAGAAATTCTATGAAGTCATGTCTGTAGAGACTTAGTCATCGGTGTGAAGTGCACCACATCTATGATTAGGAGGCTAAAACATTTAGGATTCTTTCCCTTTGTTCATGTTCCTTTTGTGCAAGAGTATATCTCTAAGATCTCTATCAAATTTTTGCTTACGCGTATTTTCAAATCTTGCCTTCAAGAAGAGTAGTCAGAGGTCGTTCATGAAGGGATGTTGAGGAACAAGATGTTCCTAATGCACATAGGGAAGAACCCGAAGGAGAGGTTGCCACTGATGAATTCGAAAAAGCTATCCTGATGTTAAGTCAAGTTGTGACCAACAAAGTTGGGCAACAGAGAGGAGCTCGATAGGAAGGGGTGGATACATTGAGAATTCGTGAGTTCCTTAGGTTGAACTCTCCTAGTTTCACTTGATCAATTAGTACTGAAGATCTGGGAGCTTCATAGAGGAGTTTAATAAGGTGTATGAGGTAATGCATGTTGTCGATGCTGAGAGGGTTGAATTGGCTGCATAACAAGTAAAAGGTGTGTCAAGAACATTGTTCTATTAATTGAATGATGGTACCGTTGAGGATGCACCACATCCAATTTGGGCTTGCTTTGAGGAAGCCTTCTTAGGGAGGTTCCTTCCTCGTTAACTAAAGGAATCCAAGGTAAGGGAGTTCCTTACACTGATGCAAGACTTCATGAGTGTTAATTAATATGTGTTGAAGTTTACCCAGCTATCTTGCTATGATCCGAATATGGTGAAATACATGAGAAGTAGAATGATTCTTTTTGTTGCAGGGTTGGGTCGTGCTTCAAGTAAGGCACTGCAATGTTGATAAGTGACATGGATATATCCAGGTTGATTTTATGCATTCAACAAGTTGAAGAAGAGAAGATGAAGGATAGAGAAGAGTACCGAAACAAGAAGGCAAAGACTCAGAATGAGTGTGGCCAACAGAAAGGTGGTTTGAGCTGACCCCAATTCCAAAAATCAAAGGGGCATGCACCATCATCTTCTAGTGCACCTGCACAAAAAAACGAGGTGAGTATAGAGGTCACAATTCATAGCACTTCAAGGCTAGACTAGCCCAATCTTAGGGTTGTATGGCATAAAGAGGTGGCGGAACTTCGGCGTGTGGTAGATGTGGTCGAATCCACCTTGGAAAATATCATAATGGACAAACAAGTTGCTTCAAGTGTGGTTAACAGGGTCACTTCATGAGAGAATTCCCTAATAATAAGCAACGTGATGAAAATCCGGGCAGCATGACCTAATATTCATCAGTTACTCCACAAAATAGGGTTGTATCAAGAGGATCTACTTCTGATACCGGCGGAGGGGCAAATCACCTCTATGCAATCACTAGCTGCCAAAATTAAGAGAACTCTCAAAATTTTGTAACGGGTATGAACAAAGACTTTAATTTTGATGTTTATGCTTCTTTAGATCAAGGAGAAAATTTATCCTTTGTAACTCCTTATGTTGCAAAAAAGTTTGAAATTCTCCTTGAAAAGCTTAGTGAACCTTTTTGTGTCTCTACACCTGTTTGCGAATTTATTCCAGTCGAAAGAGTCGATTGTAATTGTCTTGTATCCATCAATCACAACAGTACCATGGATGATTTGGTAGAGTTTTACATGGTAGATTTTGATGTCATTCTAGGTATGAAATGTCTACATGCCTGTTATGCATCAATAGATTGCAGAATTTAAGTTGTCAAGTTCCAAATTCCAAATGAGCCAGTCATAGAGTGGGCTTGTAGTTCAGATTGCCTATGCGTCGCTTTATTTCGTACCATAAGGCGACGAAGTTATTTTCTAAGGGATGTAGTTATCGCTTCGTCCGAGTTAATGACTCAAGTGTTGAGGTATCTACCCTTCAGTGAGTTCCTAGAAGTCTTTTATGATGATCTACCCGGAGTCCCTACTAAAAGAGAGATAGACTATAGCATACATGTCATCCTAAATAATTCTCCTATATGTATTCCGCCATACCATAAATGGCACGAAAAAAGTTAAAAGATCTAAAGAAGTAGTTGAAAGATCTGTTATATAGAGTCTTTATTTGACCGAGTGTCTCACATTGGGGTGATCCGGTCTTATTTGTTAGGAACAAGGATGGGTCCCTTGTAATGAGTATAGACTATCACCAATTTAATAAGGTGACCATTCAGAATAAATATACTTTTCCAAGGATAGATGATCTCTTCGATCAACTTCAAGGTGCTTCTTGCTTTTCTAAGATTGGCCTCAGATTAGGCTATTATCAGTTGAAGGTTAGGGAATGTGATATTCCCAAGACAGATTTAAGAACACAGTATGAGAATTATGAATTTCTAGTTATGTCCTTTGGTTTGACTAACGCACTTGCAGCGTTCATGGATCTTATGGACAGAGTCTTCAAACCTTATTTGGATCTGTTTGTAATTTTTTACATTGATGACATAGTAATAATAAGATCATTCTAGTCATCTAAGGGTTGTTCTTCAAACTTTGAGGCCTAAAGAGGTACGTGCAAAGTTCTCCAAGTGCGAGGTTTTGCTTATGTGTATGGTCTTTTCAAGCCACATTATTTCTAGTGGAGGTATAAAAGTTGACACTTAGAAGATAGAAAAAGTTAAGAGTTGTCCTTGACAAATATCTCTTGTTGATATAAGGAATTTATTATGTGTACTCGTGTGAAAGTTGAGGTTTTGTCTTCCACTTATTTAAGTAACCAGGCTAGGGTTTTGCTTGAGGGCCAATAATGGTCTTCGAGTGCCGTTCCCGCCCAGGGTGTAGGTTTGGGGCATGACATCCTTGGAATTGTCTTGCCTGCTTGACTAATCTAGAAGAATCTGGATCTCTCCATAAACTTCTCCACAACTCTAAACCCTGTCACTCCCATCAAGATGCAAAATTTCATTGTCATGTGGCTAGACGTGACATTTAGTAGTAGTATGTGATGCTACCTTAGCTTTGCACAAGAATACTAGGAGGTAGCTTGTGAAGTAGTTCATTTGTATAAGAAAGACAATGAGGTAAGTATGAACTCTTATATTCTCTATGATTTTTTATTATGCTTATGATATTCATTTCACGATTATGTCTTTATCTTTTTTAATGATGCCCATTGTTGACTAACCCTTTGAGATATCTTATGTTTTGTATGATAGTTTCCATACATGGTACATTTTATACTACCACATATTTTGCCTACATTCTAATCCAATGTAGGGTCTTGAGGAGATTCAGTTGCTTTGAAGGGTAGAATTTCCAAGGCTTTCTATAAGTGAAGATTTGTGAGTCCTCATAGAATCCAAGGACACCATCACTATGTTGTCTTTTATGTTTATTCTATATTTAGACTTTTATGGGTTGTGACCTAAGACTATTGAATAAATGATGCCATAGATGGTTTTTGAGATGTATGTTATTATGAAATTATTCGGCATTATTTTTTTAAAGACAAGTTTTAATTCCGCACTACTTTTCGTATATATGTAACGAATGATGCCTAAGGTCTTGTACAAGACCTACGAGAGGTCAAGTACGCAATGTTTCGACTTGAATGATTTTCTAACTTCTAGGGTGTACTTTTTGGTTTTGAGAAACTTGGTATAATAGCATAAGGTTATGAAATGGTCTTAGTATGTCTCAAAACCATGTCTAGTAGAGTTTTATTCGTCGGTGTGAGTCATGACACATCTATGAGTAGGAGCTACGGGATGCTTTGAAAAGTTTCACTTCTTCATTCTTCAAGTCATTCCATAAATCTTGGCTTGACTAATCCCTTCTTCTAATGTTTGCCTATGATTTTGTCAAGGTTATGCCTAACACTAGGGTTAATTCTAGAAGGGAAAGAGATGACATAAAGAATCAAGAGTCTCTACCCTAAGGGGATCAAGTACCTCCTTAAGTTCCTAATGCTCTTAAATTGAAAAATGCGACTCTAGAGGAATTTAGAATTTTTCTGAACTTGTTTGCTTATGCCTTGATGGCCCAAGCCAATAGGCAGAATGAGTGCTAATAAAATTAGATGAATACTCAGGAATTTAGTGTCTCCAAGGTGCTGGAGGATCCAAATGGGTTCATAGATAATGATTATGGGTTTGACTTCTAGGGAGAAAGCAGAGCTAGCCGCTTATCAATTGAAAGATATAGCTCAAGTTTTGTATGAGCAATGGAAAGATTCTAGACTAGTAAGGGCCGTTTCCAAAGAGTGGAAGACTTTTAAGTCATGTTTCCTTGATAGGTTCTTTTCTAGGGAATTGAGGTAGGCTAATTTTGGTGAATTCATAAAACTCAACCAAGGCAAGTTGAGTGTTAAGGATTATGCTTTGAAGATCAACCGATTCTCTAAGTATTCTCAAAGTTTGGTAGCAAACCCTAGAGAGTTTATGAATAGGTTCATGACGGGGTGTCCAAACTAGTACAAGAATAGTGTCGTATGGCGATGCTTGTAGATGATATTGATACATCTCGACTATTGGTGTTTGAACAACAAATATAATAGTCCAAGCTTCAGAAGGAGAGAAAAAGAGTTAGGATTGAATATGAAGGGTCTGATGGACAAAGTCGTTCCAAGAATCGATAAAAGTCTTCCGAACATGGATACTCTATCACTTTTAGGTATGATAAGATTACTCAGAACTCACAACCAACTAGCACTTGGTGTGGAAAAAATATGAGGCTATGTGCATGTCCAGGAGAGATGGTCGCTATGGGTGTGGTGATATTTATCATATGATGAAATATTGACCTAAGGAAAGAGATAATGTTAGAGAGGGAAAGAAAGTTGCTACTCATCAAGTGGAAGATGGTCCTCCAAAGAGGAATCAGTTCTATACCCTCCAATCCGAGGGTGATAAAGAATGATCTCCTTATGTCCTTCTCTGGTATGTATTTATTTAATGAATTATGGAAATTTCCAGAATTCTTTATGATTGTGGTTTGCTTTGCTGATGTTGCTTCTCTCGTTAATGACAAAATGATGCTAGAAGTACATGTCTA
This sequence comes from Solanum lycopersicum, assembly GCF_036512215.1. NCBI lineage: Eukaryota > Viridiplantae > Streptophyta > Magnoliopsida > Solanales > Solanaceae > Solanum > Solanum lycopersicum. The sequence goes on from NC_090808.1 coordinate 52,953,427, forward strand.
GCTTATTCCTAAGTGGGGGATAAAGAGTCTTTTTATGAGGTCTTTATATGATTATGAGTAGTTATGATTAGCTTTGAATTGAATTGTTTTCCTTGATGGGTATGTAAATATAGATATGATGCATATACGATAGATTGCTTCCATACAGTTGGTCTTTTGTGAAATGCTAGAAAGGTGTCATTCAAGAACGAATGTTTCCCACGTGGGAGATATCTTTAGGACCCAAAAATTCTATCGGTAAAACAAGAGCCTAACATATGTTTCATAAGATCATGAGGTCCTAAAATGACCAAATATAGTTTTAAGAGTTAGTATATTGAGATTTAGAGAGTTTGGAGGTGAAACGTTCTAGAAAGTCGGGTGACATTTGAAAGTTAGCCTTGAGACATGCTAGCGTGCCTTAGTATGTTTCCATAAGCACTCATATGATATGATATGATTATGAACCTGAGTATTAATTATGGAAGTGGATTATGATTAAGTATGACTAAAGAGGTGTACTTAGCTTTGGTAGTAGTATGGGATGCTAACTTAGCTTTGATAGTAGTATGAGATGATACATAAGCTTTGCATAGTATACTTGGAGATGGCTTGTGAAGTGGTTCATTTGAATAGAAAGGACAATGAGTTAACTATGAATTCTTATATGCTTTATGATGCTTTATTATGCTTATGATTATTCATGTCATGCTTATGTATTTATCTCTTATAAAGATATATATTGCTGACTAACCCTTTGAGTTATCTTATGTTTGGTATAATAGTTTCCATACTTGGTACATTTTGTACTAAAGCATATTTTGCCTACATTCTAATCCAATGTAGGGTCTTGAGAAAATTGAGTTTCTTTGAAGGGTAGAGTTTCCAAGGCTTTCAAGAAGTGTAGATTGGTGAGTCCTCATAGAATCCGAGGACACCACCACTATGTTGTCTTTTATGTTCTTTTCTATGTTTAGAATTTTATGGGTTGTGACCCAAGACTATTGTATTCATGATGTCATAGATGGTTTTTAAGACGTATGTAAGAAGTTTCATGAAATGATTCCACAATATGTTTTGAAAGAAAGGTTTTAATTTCTCACTACTTTTTATCTATATGCAATAAATGATGTCTAATTTATTGTACAAGACCTTTAATAAGTCAAGTACGCTCTTTTCCGATTTGAAGGATGCCCTAACGTCTAGGGTGTACTTCGGGTCGTGACATTCCAAGTTCTAGGTTATTCGTGAACATATCTGATGGGATATTGATATCATATGAGAGCACCGTAAATTGGTGATATGTCTATGAAAAAAAATTGAAGTAAAAATAATAAGTATTGAAGGCTAGTAGTTCTGTTTTAACTTTGCTTATCTGAAGATTTTTGAGTGAGTATTTAAATTTTCATTTCAGATAGAAAAAAGAGGCATCAAACAGTATTTCAGATGCTCTGTTGTTAGTATTAGTTGCAGAACTCTTCATTTCTTGCTTGATTATCTATTTCATGGACATTATTTATAGGAATGTCGTTGCTCCCTGTTGAAAAAATAATACTGCTACGAAGGGGTCAATGGGCTTAATTCTAGAGGTTCATATATGACATGCTAAATATGATGGTTGGTGATATTTTTGTTTGTTTATGCCATAGTCCTCGAATTATATTTTATCACATAAATAGTACTTTTTGTTACACTTGTGTTGTATCCAATGTTTGGAAGGAATTTTCTTTATCACATTACAGACTCTTTGGTTATTTATAAAAGAAAGATAAAATATTCTAGCTTATGCTAATATTTTGATTTTTGAACATCAGAAGACAGGATCATATGCCAAGCCTCATGTTTATTTTCACGGCATTGGATGTACTAAATTTAATGTGACTTGATAAATGCTCAATGAGTTGCCAGGAAATACTTGTAAAAAAACAAAACTCTAATACATGTTTGATGATTATTACAAGGCATCCAATAGAGAATTAGCTAAGAGATGGAAGCCAGATGAAGTTAATAGTCTGTACTTGAAATTGTCTTATGCTCAGCTGTATATATAGCAACCAGCTTTTTCGGATTCCTTCTCTTTGGTGATCATACCTTGGATGATTTACTAGCCAACTTTGATGGTGAAATTTATGGCTCATTACTTAATGATGTGATGCGAGTGAGCTATGTGATCCCTTTGATGCTCGTTTTCCCAATTGTCTTATTTACCCTTCGCCTTAATATCGATGGCCTCTTTTTCCCTATTCAATTCCTATTGCCTATGATAATCGCATATTCCTTTCAGTCACAGCAACTCTCATCTGTCTCATATTTTTGGGAACAAATTGTGTACCTAACATCTGGGATGCCTTTCAGTTTATTGGCGCCACGAATACTATCTTTGTTGGTTTGATTTTTTAATATTCTATTGTCCTTAGGTGAGTACCATCTTCCCTTTTCAACTACTTGTCTGTATCATCCTTAATTACTCAAAGTTAATTCTCCATGTTTGTCATTGATCACAGCGATACACATGGAATCGCAACCAAGAGGTACATGCTAGAGTAATCTGTCATGGAATTTTTAGTTGTTTCCTCAAGTAATGTGGCAATCTGCAGTGACATTTACAACCTTTCAACAATGCAGTTGAAGCTTAGAAGAGCGCAATAAAGTTGGATTATTTGGTTACATAAGGTTCATAGTCAATTATACTTTCGGGTAAGTTAACTTATTCCTTTGTTCCAGATAGATGATGCAAAGTTAATTCCAAGATAATATGAATATCAAGTTGACGATACATGGAACATAATGGAGGTATCGATCTATGTTTTGTATAACATAAAAAATCGTAATCTACAAAACAGCTGACAATACGAAATGGAGAGCATTTGTATCAAGTTCTTTACAACATATCTTGCTCAAACTTTCACATAGTTGTTACTTTTCATTCAAAGTAATGGAAGATCTCAACAACTAAAGTTGTTTGTTATACTTTCGTTTCATTTATATACTTAAATCCTTTTGTCCTAAAAAGTGAAAAAGATGTTTTACATGTAGCGTACACTAAGGAATGAAGGACATTGTGATGGAGTAAAGACTTGGATGAGGTAAGAGAACTTTTCAGCTTTGTTGAGGTTACACCACAGATCAACCTTAAGCCTATTTTTAATTCAACCGGTGCAGGATAAATTGACGCGATACATTTAAAATAAACTGTTGAAAGGGTCTTAAGTTTTGTTATACCGATTTGTACTTTTCACATAACCTAAATAACATTTATCGTGTCATAAATTGTAATCCCAATTATTTTCAATACATGATGAAAGAGATGTACTTGATTTTAAAGTTTTAAACTCATGTTATGAACATTAGCTTTGCAATAAATTCTTTTCATCTACTGTGATTATTTTTACTAGGTTCCGGATCACAAAAGTGACGATGAACAAGCACCTATGAAAATTGCTCAAGGCGTTTATCGTTCCTGATTTTTGGTAAATCCTCCTTCCTGATTCTTTCTTCGCTTGTTTTCTTGCAATTTTATCTTTTATCAGTCTCTTCTCTCATTGTTTTGTAAAACTTTTCAATTACGTTCCTTTTTTTTTGGTTCATACTGTAAATTTCAGTAGATTAAATTTGATTGTTTGATTGACTTATATTTCTCCTTTATTTAAGGAAGCACAACGAGTTCCTCTACTGATCCTTCTCATATTACATATGATCGTGAGTCAACTAGTCATACTCTCACATAATAATTTTCTCTTGTTTCTTTACTGTTGAATGAATTTTTTTTTTAATTTGTTTTGTTAACTTGAACATAGTCTTACATGTTATTCATTTTTTTACCTCTTGAAAATAATAAAATTGATGTATTAAGTTTATTTTTCTTTCTTGACGTTGTTTGAGTTTGATTATTCTTTCTATTACTATTATTGTATTTATTTTACTAGCTATATATATGAATTGAGGTAAATTCATATTCAATTATAATCTTCACAATAATTTACACTAAAATAAGTCCCATTTTTAGGAACTTATAGTTGTCGAATTTTAAGAGGAATCAACAACAAGATGTGTACCTTGTAATTCACAGCGGAAGTCGTCGATCTATATCTTTACCTGTAGGTGCTCAAGTCCATCCTTGAATCACTAGGAAACAGAGATTATGTTCACAATCTAGAAGTCTATTTTTGTGTGTTGATGAATCTACCTGAGAAACTCAACACTTTTGTTTCTAGAAAGACTTTTGTTTTATAGATTTTCCTCTCTATTTTCACGTTTAACTTTTCAGTAGTCATGTTTCACGTTTCATGTTTCATATCTATAATATATTAGATAATGCTCCCACTAGGAGTCTTTTAAAGAGGGGTTGAACAGTTATAATGTAATTGTTCAGTCTTATCCTTTAAAGGATTTATCCTAATTAATTAACACATTAATTAATTAATTAAATAAAACATTAAAACAAATTGGGTCGGGTCGGGTCGGTCTACATGGGCGACCCAATACCCAAAACTTACATCTCCCACTTCGCACATAGTGGACAAGACCCAAGTCAAAATAATATCATTCAGACATACAATTCATACGATAAATAGTTCGTGCGACTTGTGAGCTTGAAGAAGTTATCTTTAAGTTTTACAAGCCCTATGTATGAATTCAATCACATGTGGAAAGAATGCAATACTATTAAAGAACAGTATTTCTCACAATACCCCAGAAGTCATTCACTACTTCAGTAGTTACTTATTCAATCCCTCAACCTCTTAAGGAGGTGAACTCAAGTTCATGTTTAACTTTATACACAAAATTACACTTGTGTAATATCCAACTAATGTATGCAAGTTGAATTGTTCTTTCAATCATTTTCCCGTTATACTCGAACCTATATGTTCTATATCAACGGCTTTCCAAGACATGTATTGCATTGCCGAATTGATCATAGATATTAGTAACATCTAAAGTAGCCACACTCATTGAAACTTCAAGAAACAACAAAAGGTCAACAGGTAATTCATTGAAAAGTTGATTTAACTTTTCTTGTCTCACACAATGAAGAAGCAGAGAATGTTCTTTCATTATTCCATTGATCGCTAGACACACGTGGTATGATACAAGTGCTATGATGTATACACCTTAAATTGGTGTATGTGTCTCATTTTATTGATTATTTAACTTCGAACAGACCTTGGTCTGAACATCTCTAGATGTTTAACCCTAGTTTCTCTCTTCAGTGATCTTTAATCTCATTTCTTGGAGAAACTATTGTCTGGATCATAAAACAATTCATAAAATGATGGTAAAATTCATTTCTACACGTTCCCCGACTTAAGAGGTGATTGGTCGTGCGAGACAGCCAATCCGCGACTTGTTCGACACATTATATTTTTTACATATTATCACATGCATACTATATTTGAACACAAATTCAATAGTTTTATATAAAAAAGAATATCAAACAATACTTTACGTAAACTTAGAGCACTAAGATGTTTTTACAACAAGTCTCTAGAAATGGCCTTCAAAAAAAACTCTCATTTCACATGTATGAATGTATTGTAAAGTTATATCTCCACTTGACATTATGTTTGTCACAAAGTTATACTTGATATCTATGAGATTGGTTGATCTGTGATACTAAGGATCCTTTATGCACACGATAGTGGCTTGACTATCATAAGTAGAATTTTTGGACCCTAAGAATTATTTGTAATATTGAAATGTTCAAAGAATCTCTATGACCAAATAGCTTTTTTTGTAATGTGCAAACACATGCCACAAATTTAGATTTCATGGTTGAAAGAGTTATACAAGTTTTCTTCTTACTCTTCCATGAAATAATACCACCATTTAGTAAGAAAGCAAAAACTGATGTTGTTTTTCCATCGTCCCGTTCACTAGTCCAACAATATCAATATAACCTTTTATGAATAAATTATAGACACTATAACACTGTATATGATCTGCATTTCTCTTCAGATATCAGAATATCCACTTTACTATTTTCAAGTGATCTTTCCTAATATGGGATTGATATCTGCTAAATAGAACCACGACATAACAAATGTCTGGGCAAGTACACATCATAACATGCATCAAACTCCTAACAACACTAGAATAGGAACTTGAGACATGTCTTCTATTGATCCATCGAATTTACATTTAACTTTATGAATTCATTTATTCCAATAGCAATGTTTGTTTGGAAGGTCAACTAGATTCCAGACTTTTTATATTTTCATAAAATATAATTCTTCTTTCATCGCTTTTAACCATTCATCCCTTTTAGGGCTTGATAAACCCTCTCTTACAAATTGATGTTCATCAAAATCCGTATGACATACCAACAAAATATAATTATCAATTTGATAAGATCGGTTATTTACACATTTTCTTGAATTCTTACATAATTGAAGTTCAACATACTCTATAGGATTTTGGGATTCATAACTCCCACTTCGACAAAGAATCAATTCTTGATCCATTGAATTATCAAGTTTGTTTGACAACAATATCTGATCTTCTGAATTCAATTTTTTTGTACAAATGTTGAGATTCATTCATTTATATTTAAAATACTCAAGTGCTTTAATGAAGTATGAAGCACAAGACCTTGCCTTTACATTCATTGGACCACAAATATGATAATAAATTAATTGAAATGGGAATTCAACTCTCTTAGCCTTGCTAATAGGTTTACGCGTGATTTCCATAGCAAGAAAATTTTCATAAGTTGACATTTCAATTTTAGTGAAGAACTTAAATGTCCTTCCTTTCCCAACTTATTTATCTAATATTGCCCTTTGTGACCTATTCTGGAAAGCCATGTTTGTTATTGACGTATAATTAGGAAAGAGTTTTAATAATTATGCATGGAACATACTCATTCAAGCAAATCAATTCTCATAAAGGTTTCATATTTAAATTTAAAATAGAAAAGATACATAGTATACATTCGTCATTTATGAATTAAATATTTAACCAATATTCGAAATTAAGTTCTTAATGTGTATTATAATTTGTTTTAGACTATAATCAATCAAATTTGTATGTCTAATCATTAAACACAATATAATATTGTACAGTAGAATAATCATTCACTCATCCAAAAATAAAAGAGAATAAAACTCAAAATATTCATATTAAAGCATAATTAAAGATGTGCACTTCAAGGTTTAATAAAAAAAATTATTATGATAAAAATGGGAGTATGTGGATACACTGTGGGTGAAGTTTTACCCACTTAACTCCTATTTTGACATAGTCTTTCCATATTTCTTCATTAACCCCAATTTCAATTCTAACATGATTTTATTCGTATTCTGGCAAGGCATGATGCAAAACGCCATAGCCTTTTTTCTCTGAAACTTGAATTTCACTTTCATTAAGTTTTACAAAATTTTTTGACAAAGATCTGGAGCAATCCTATTAAACAACAAAAGGGCTCCATCTTCAAAGATTTGTACTCTCTTAGATCTTTTTCTCTTTTTCTTTGAATTCTCAAAGACTCAAACTCTCTTAGCTCTTTCTCTCTTTTTTCGAATGGTCTTTTCGTTTCTTAACATACTTTGTGTCTCTCCTGGGACACTAATCTGTACGACTTCTCACCTTCTAAAACAAATCTTACGGCGGTTTGTTCTTTGACCTCGTCCTTCAGCTCTATTTTGAGATCTCCCACTTGGAGTAATTTGATCATATTCCTTTTCAGTCACATCTGAAATTAGAACAATAAGAAATATGGTTAAACCATTCAATGTGACAACATATGTCACAAATTTCTTATATAAAAGCCAAGCAACTGTTTAAGGAACAGTAAGACTAAACGAATAAACATTTATTTCATACTCATTTTAAATAATATATTTTCGGAAAGCTTAAAACAAGCAGTTCATAAAAGAAATTAAGTGTACATCCAAAAATTGCAGAACAAATTTTCAGATTGCCCTAGATAGATGCACTTTTTTAAAAAAAAGTCAAAAAACAACGAATTTTTCAACAATTCGTATCTAACTCATTTTAATTCCGTTTTTCTATTATAATATTCTTTTGGAAAGATATTCACAAAAAGATTTTGATCAAATAAGTTTCGACCAAAAATATCTTCCACAGAATTTCTAAATAGCTATTAAAGAGAAGCAATTTATTTTACTAAGCAAAATTTTGCATAGTTATTTTCAAAGTAGGATAAGTAATCCTATATCTTTCATGATTCACAATCAAATACGATTTTGAATCATATTTTCTGTATTATTAATCGACAATAAAAATGTCAAATAAGAATTTAACTTTATTCAAATTTTTATTCTTCTTTCTATCCACTAATTTTTAAAAGAAATATAGTCAATTTTTTTCTTATAAAAAGACAAAGTAAATAGTCTAAAAATCAACGTATAATGAGATTAATAACAATGGCTCTAACGTCATTGTCATAATTTTAAGAGGAATCAACAACAAGATGTGTACCTTGTAATTTAAAGCGAAAGTCGTCGATCTTCTTCTTTGATAAGTTGGTGCTCAAGTCCATCTTTTAATCACTAGGAGATAAAGATTTTGTTCAGAAACTAGAAGTCTGTTTTTGTGTGTTCATGAATCTGCCTCAGAAACTCAATACTTTTGTTTTTAGACTGAACACTTGGTTTTTGACTTTCTGTTTTACATATTTTCCTCTCTCTTTTCATGTTTAACTTTTCAGTTATCACGTTTCACGTTTCTTGTTTCATATCTCACGTATATTAGTTAATGCTCCCACTAGGAGTCTTTTAAAGATAGGTTGAAAAGTAACAGTATAACTGTTCAGTCTTATCCTTTAAAGGATTTATCCATATTAATTAATTGAATAAAATGGTAAAACATATTTGGTCGGGTCGGGTCGATCCACATGGGTGACCCATTACCCAAAACTTATGATAATCATATTATATATATATATATATATATATATATATATATATATATATATATATAAAAGGGAGACTTGGTATGACCGAACATGTCAATAACATGTTGTACAATTAGCTATGTTAAGTGTACTACAAACTTGGCTTTATTATTAGATGTAATTTTTTTTTGTTATTTTCATGTTGACACGCGTATTTGCACTCAAATTAACTCACCAACTAAAAGGGATCTTTGAAGTTCAGTTTCTTCTTCATTGACCCTTTTAAATTATATTTTTTTAATTGTATTTGTTGGTAAGTGTTTCTAACTTTTTTCTTCCTTAACTTTTTTTGCTTCAATTTTTATCTTGTGCAATTAGTGGTTTTTTTAGTGAATATAATGACATCAAGTAAACAGATGTGACAATTTTTATTTCTCGTGATCCATTTGTAGAAAGGAAAATTGGATGAAAACAAGTTGTTGATGATGATGGAGATACTGTTGCTCAAATTTGGACATACATTCATCATCTGAATCAAATTTTGATATTTATTCTTTTACATTATTGTTCTCTATTGTACTTTCTCTATAAAAAAATAAAGGAACGACAATATTATTATTTTTATTTGTTCATGCATCTTCACGAATAAATACTCAAGTTACCTTAGTGCATCAAGGGTAGTTGATAATATGCTTACATAAAGATGGATCTTTCATTGAGCACTGAAGGTGGTTCAGTTGTCAACTAACAATTATTTTTTCCTTCATCGCTTCTTAATGAACTTTTTTAGTACTGTTGAAGGGAGAGAGGCAGAAAAGAGATGTTCAATTTGCTATGCAGAAATAGCAAGTCAAATAAAAAAATGTCATTTTTTCATTTCTTCGGTGAAGGAGAAAAGGAAAAAGCGGAAAAAAATATATGATTGTTATTTGTGGAATTTAAACATATTGATTCCAGGTAATGTCTAAGTTATTCATAAAATTAATTGACCCTCAAAAACCTCTAATTCAATAAAAAAGAAACATTACGTACCTCATTATGAAATATTTTTTTCCCATTTTATCACAGCTAAACTGGAAGGACAAAACTCATTTTCTTTCTTCCTGGATAAGAATACAAGATGGTACTTGAATGTTTCTCATTTTATCAAATGATTTAGAGTAATTGAAGGATGTTCTCTATATTTGGTAACAACATTTGATGTTCAACATAATTAATGTGCAAAATGATAGTTAAGTTGTCTATATGCGGTCATTATCAGTGGTATTGGATTATGAATGCTCAGTGAATGAAAGAATGCATTTATAGAAAATGATTCACCTTTATGTTTGAGTTTTATGCATGATCAATGTAAATATATTTTTGCAGTATGAGGTTAGCAAATTTACATTAACCTTGTGGATAAAATATTCTACATACCATCACATGTAAAAATTATTTAAATTACGTTGTCAGTGTATATAATTTATTAAACTCTTAAGTTTTATTTGGTTTTCTATTCTAGCTTTGAAATTTGGGGGCTATGAAAAAGGTTGAAATGTTCATTGTTCAAGTTTGCAGGCGCTGCCGAACTTATTTTAATTTCAAGAGCTTATATCACAATAATGTTATTACTTTATAACATTAAGGTAATCAACTGTGTCCAACAAAGTAAAGAAAAATCAACCCTACATTTCAGACTCATACAAAGATTAGTTGAACTGATGCAACCTTTGGTGGTAAGTGAATGATATCATATATAAATATTTTTAGCTATGCAAGAAGGAACAAGCCAATGGACTGGTTTTTTTTTAATCTTCTAAGCACCACAATGCACTTCCTTGCTTGAACTCTTGATGTTGTGAATGGTTTGTCAGAGAAGGAGATTTTTTATGAATCTTGCATCGTTTACTATACTCACTTAGTTCTTTATCTGCAACGTATATATTAGTTCCTATTTTGGGTTTTAAATAATTTGTCTATTCTTTTAAGTAGTTTCTTGTTGTTTTCTGATTATCCTATATGCATGCAAATGATTTTATTGTGATTTTTGCATACATCCTTGAAGATACATAAGTGCAATAAAGTTTAGTTATATCGTCATGTTCTTTAGATGATATCATTGCATTTGTGTGACAGTAATTCTTGGATGATACTGATTAAAGTGGTGTTGCAGTAGCAATTGGAATAAAATTCGATTTTGTAATTTCTGACACTCACTTTCTTTTACGGTTTCACCTTCTAACGTGTGAACTATAAGAATAGACACATGTAGTGCCTTTTTGATAACTATTCTTTCAATGTCGACACAAAAATTGACTTCAAACTGCTTTTCTCTTAAAATTTCATTTCTCTCAGGCTCTTTTGGAGGTAAGTATATCTTTCCTTTCATTGTATTTGCATCTATGAGTATGAATGTTAAGTTTGGCCCATCATAATCAATTTTGATAATCAACAAGGTGTTCTTATCGTGATAGATTATTAGTAGAATTGTAAAGTTTCAGTTGCAACGGTCAATTCATCATTTGGTAAATCCTTTTATTTAGAGATGTAATTTTTTTAACTTTATTTCTACGAGCATCTCTAGAAGAAGAAGCAGAGGAAACGGTATGATGTTAATGGATTTTTTATCAATTGTTGAAATATTTGAGTAAAAAGTAATATTTTAATGGATTTTTTATCGATTGTTGAAATATTGAAGTAAAAAGTACTACCTTTTTGTAGAGTTGTTGATAAAATACTTACCGATTTCTTATTTGATGAATTTTTTTAAAAAATTGATTTATGTTGCGGGTAGGAGTTGCAAGTTTCATTACTTTATTTCATCAAGGAACTGGATTATGTTTTATGGTCAAATACCACTTAACCATAAGGAGAGAGACATCAACCACTTGAATCTAAGGAGATGAATATAGCAGAAAAAGATGTTCAAAAGAAGCCACAAATTTAAATAGAAAGAATAGTCAATGTCAATTAGAGACAACTTTGTTGAACTCTTCCTTTCGAAACATACCATCATATATGAATTATGTTAGTATGAATCTATCTATATGTCAACCTTCTGATGAACGCATATAGTATCTCTCATATAATTTGCTAATAACTTTTGGAACTATCATGATTGTTCTTTGAAAATGGATTATTGCAAGTTTTCTTATATAATATATAATAGTTCTGCTCAAGAGGAGGAAAGCCTGAATATTTTACAATATAACTGACTCTGCCAAATCTTAGGTTGTCGTGATCTCACCCCGTGAGGATGTTGTGGATGCGGGACATTAGTTTTATTGTTGTGAGAAGGTACATAAAGATTCTCTTTGTCTATAATCTTCTGAAAAATACTGTAAATCTCATTCTTTTTCTTGCTTTCCCTATTAATAATAAATAACAGAAAGGAAAAGAAAATTAGAAGCAGGATAATCTTGCAAGAAATACCAGTGAGTTATGATTTTATATAGAGACCCGACTATATAGCTACTTGTGTACCTTAAAGGCAAAAAATGTATGGATATTAGATGATTAAGTTCATGAATCTATCACTTTTTAACCTGCGTATTTTTACCATTTTGCAGCCACCTCCGTTTTTATCTGGCAATTTAGCTTCTCTACAATATCAACACCTACTATAATTAGTAAATATTCCAAGCCTTTTCTTATACATTATCCTTTTTTTATTTGCCTTTTCCATTTATTTCACTGTCTAATGATGATACAATAAGAGGTGATGTATGAATTAGTTACACCAACATTCATATTATCAGTTAATTATATAATAAGAAGTGATGTATGATTTAGTTTTTAATTGATGTTTGCACCTCTTAGAGTTAAATTAGCATTGTAAGGATAGTTTTACTGATACTTGTATGTCATCTTCTTTTGTTGACAAACATATATGTGTTCTTTCAAATTCACTTATATTGATTATTTATGAAGTGAGTTTATTTATAATATAGGACTCGAGAATGTTAATAAGTTAGCAATATATCACCTACAAGACATTTACTGGTCTCTCTGTCTATAATATTTATAGACATGGAATGGTTGTATGCACTTATCATCACTTATCCAATCATGTATTTGTGTATTACAACTTACCCAATCATGTATTGTGATACGTAGCCTATTTTAAACAAAATGATCAATATTATTTAAAGTCATATGAACTTATGTTGTTGTACAAGTATATGACAATGGCATGTTCTACCCAATATAGTTAACTTGATTCGGTTGTATTGTTGCGATGAAATATGCGACACTAAAATCAACATAAAATAACTTTTGTTGTGTTGTTACTTTGAAATAGGAAACTCAATTAACTATGTTGGGCCCGTGTTGTAGCACGGGCCTGGGCGAATC